>NC_045453.1:37812655-37916859 GCF_002776525.5 Piliocolobus tephrosceles
AAAAAAAAATAAAAAAATATATAAATAAATATAAAATTAAAAAAAAAAAAAAAGAAGTCACTTTAAAATGGAACTACACAGTCGCTTTTTAAAAGGGATTTAAAGCTGATTCCAGTATTTAATAAAACAACAGAAAGGAACTCCTCTTCACACGTAGCCCATCTGCTGTTTAAAGCTCTTTTATTTCCTAATGTTAAGGTTCCCAGACACAAGCATGCGTTCCCTCTTCTGGCAGATTCTCCTACAGTTCAGAAACCCATTTGGCTCAGCCATAAAACCCACCCTTGCTGCCAAGAGGATGAGACTTCCTTTGCTTAGCCATCAGGTTTGTGAAATTAAATAATTAAAACCTACAGTTGTTGGAACTTTAGATTATTCTGATCCCTGACAGGAATGTGGCTTTGTGGCCTGAGTCACGCAGCACGCAGCTGTGACTCTGGCTTTTTCCTGTAAGTGATTTGGAAAGACCTTGTAGCGCCAGAGCTAAGACTCCCTCAGATGGTCAACCCTGCTCATGGAATGTTATGGCAATATTACTTAGAATGTAGCAAGCTGCCACTGATCAAATCACTACAACACATGCACAGGCCTTGCATGGAAGATGCTGGAATCCCCTAAACTTCTCTGTCTCTGTCTATGTAAGTGAAGCCCTAACTCCCAACTTGTGGAGCATTGACCCTGTTGCTTTGGAGTCTGTGTTTCCCAGGTGGGTAACCTTAAGCTTCCTGCTCAAATGAACTCAGCACTTAATCATGATTTCTGAATCTCATGATCTAAGGTTGACAGGTTGGTGCATTCTACCATTACGTGCTGTCATTGTTTTCAAGGAAATCTGCCTCTGCAACTATCACGCTTCATTGAATTTAAGACACTGTTGATATAAGACCACTGCTTTATATACTGCAAACAACAGAAATCCTCTGGCAGGAGAGCTGTGACATGCCATGAATTCTGCAATGTACTCCAATCTTGGAGAAGTTAAGATGTGTTTTTCTAAATGGGTATGTCTTAGAATCATTGAAAAAATGGTATTTTATTTTTGCACAGCAGTCGCAAAAATATCACAAAGGAAGAACATCAATGTTGGCAGCCTGTCCAATGGGCAAGGAAGCATCTCTCTGTGCAGCATCCCAGGAAACACACAAACATAGCTGAGGGAGATATCTCTGTGCTTGGAACCTCCTAGAATTTCTCCTCTCCCGGATTCCAGAAGGAGGTAGAGGGTGATTCATACCACATGGACTCTGGTTGTCTTCCTGAAGAAGCCTGGCTCTGCACAAGGGCACTGCCTTGGGTAATGCCCCATCTTTTCATCCACAGCCACTGCCCCATTGCCAACCATCTGCCTGAGGCCTGGTCAGGTGAATGGGCCCTACCGGGGACCTTTGGCTACTGAAGGTTTTAGAATGCCTCTTTGACATATTCTTCTCTGTGATTCTGTGTGTGAGGACATCCAGGAGCCAAGGTGGAGAACCCTGGATGACCTTACAAGATGGCTATCTAGTTGTATGTTGCCCGAACTGGCCTCCCCTGAAACCTTCCCTGTACCACCAACTTGCCCCTCCATCCATGGTGTCGCATTTGTGCACAGGCCCATGGTGGGCCAACAGCCCTGCCCCAGGCATTGTTGGGTTCTTTGGGAGACCGAAGCCACAAGAGGTAACACGTGCAGCATTCAGTGGACAAGTTTCCTGCCACATGGAGAAAACTGGCTTCGGTGAGGCTGAAGAACAGAGCCAACATTAAAATAGAATGAGAAGACACACAGAGAGAAAGGGAGCCAATGGCATTTCCGTTTCAGTTTCCAGTTTTGGTTCATTTAGTTGAAAGCCTAGCCACATTCCCACACTTGGATTCTGTAATACATTCCAGGATTCTTATAATAAAACCTGTGTTTTATTTCACTGGCTTCAATTAGGATGCCATCTCCCACAGCAAAACGTCTAACAAGTATATGGACCATATTCCTGACCTGAGCAATGTACAGAGCATACTGATGATAATGATGCCAGCTTTAGGACCACGTGGAAAAAGCAGAGCAGGTATTTCAAGGGTTGGGGATAAATAAAGGCAAAAAGTTCAAAAAGAGAGATATAAAGCAGAATTTGATTTAGGGGAAGTTTAGGAAAAAGACAAAACTCTGTAGTCAGGAAGAGTCTTGAGAGACACAGCCCTGGGCCACGTAACATGGCTAAGCCCCAGGGCCCAGGAGCACCAGACTCAACGCCCACTCAGGCCACTCTTGCAGGTCATCCTGCAGCCAGTACAGGGGTCTGACCTCCCACTTCAAGGGAACTGACCATGTTTCAATCAAATAATTGGTTTAGTAGAGAAAAGCCAGGACTAGTGTTGATGAGGCCCAGGTTATCGACTCCCTGGAGAACCCACAGTGATCTGGCTGAGTCTCTTTTTGCCCCTGTTCCTGAGCTGTTAAGTGAGAAGATTCAATGAGCTCTAAGGTACTTAACAGAAAACTGTTTTCAGTCCAACTCAGCACATACAAATGTCAACGTAGCTTATCTATTGTAATAGACCTAGAAATCATAAAACAGGAATATTTCCTATGTAAACTGCCTGCAGTGAATGCTCTAGTTGGGACATGCTTGGGGTCCAGTGCAAACTCTCCCCAGACCCACCCCAACCCATCATCCTTGGCCTCTCCTTCGGTACTTCCGTAAAGCATTAGGACCCAGGGAACACGTAGAAATGCCTGAGCCAGATGATCTTCCCAGCGGTTTCTTTCTGCCACATAAACTCCAGGCATGTGGGACTCCATCCGGAGCCTCCCCATCTATCATTCTATCCTCACCCCAGACACATTCCTCTTTTTCTTTGGAAATGTGTCTCTCACTGGCCTTGCTGGAATGAGATGACCTGAAACATGTGCAGAATCAAAAGTGAATAATAAAACCCTGCTTGTTAGGCACTCAGCCCTGGTTCCTGGGACCACAGAAACAATTGTTGATTTTCCCCTTTTGAAATCACACAGGAGGCCAAGGCGAGCCACTCGCCGACTCACAAGTGATCCCAATCATCTAATGCCGCCTGGCCCCAGAGCTTCCCGGAGTACATGGAGCTCTCTGCATTGTCATGATCTTGCATGAGTCTAGCAGGGAGAAGCAAAAATGAGGCTCCGCTGGAGAAATTGTCCTGCTGGTTTTGTTTACGAGTAAGTGTGCTTGTTAGTTGGGGTTGGCTTAGTGGGGGATGGAGGATCCCCGGTTTTATTAATATTAAAGTTCCATCTACCTAAATTTTTGTGCCTATTGTTTATTTTCTCCAAGAATCAAAATACAAGAATTAATAAATTAAAATCACAGTGAGATACCATCTCACACCAGTGAGAATGGCTATTATTAACAAGTCAAAAAACAAAAGATGCTGGTGAGGTTGTGGAGAAAAGGGAGTGCCTATATGCTGTTAGTGGGAATGTAAATTAGTTCAGCCCCTGTGAAGAGCAAGTGGAGATTTCTTAAAGAACAGGAAACCCAACTACTGTTCGACTCAGCAATCCCATTACTGAGTATATATCCAAAAGAAAACAAATCATTCTACCGAAAAGACAAATGGATTCACATGTTCATCCCAGCACTATTCACAAAAGCAAAGACATGGAATCCACCCAGATGACCATCAATGGTGAACTGAATAAATAAAATGTGATACATACACACCATAGAATACTACACAGTCATAAAAAATGAACAAAATTTTGTCCTTTGCAGCAACAGGGATGCAGCTAGAGGCCATTATTCCAAGTGAATTAGTGCAAGAACAGAAAACAAATACCACATGTTCTCACTTATAAATGGGAGCTAAACATTGGGTACCCATGGACATAAAGATGGCAACAATAAACACTGGGGACTGACAGAGGAGGGAGGGAATTAGGGGAGCAAGAATTGAAAAACTAGCTTTTGGATACTATGCTCAGTACCTGGGTGACGGAATCAATCACACCCCAAACCTCAGGATCATGCACCATTCCCAGTAACAAACCTGCACACATACCACCTGAATTTAAAAGTTAAAATTATGGTTTTTAAAATATATATAATTTATATATAATATATATATAAATGCTTATATATATATATATAAAGTATTAATCAACTTAGCCTTGGGAACCATTCTTGTGATTGGGCATTAACTTGTGTCAATTAACAAATGAGAAGGAAGGATGATCATTAGAAAAGAGATCACGGCAACCCCTCCTAGGAACCCTTCTCTTTATTCTCTTCCAAATAATCATAAACCTTTACTGTTAACTTATATGCTATGTTGTGACATATTTTACTTCCTCAACTTGATGCTGATGTACTTGACAAGTGACACATTTCTTTCAAATGTAAGTTTTCTACTATGCCGAAGGTAATACCTTGCATACTATAAATATTTTTAAACTTATAAATGAAAAGACTGTGTGTATATGTAACTGTATTCTGTAAATTAACAGAGTTATTACTGATATTGGCTAATTTTGAATAAATGAGTAGGGTTTATTTATTAAAAAAAGAAAGAAAAAAGATGCCCATCTGGGCATCTGATCTTGTGGCCCCCACCCAGGAACTGACTCAGCACAAGACGACAGCTTCAGTTACCCGTGATTTCATGTCCTACCTAACCAATCAGCACTCCTGGCCCACTGGCTTCCTCACACCCACCAAGGTGTCCTGAAAAACTCTGATCCCCAAATGCTCAGGGGGACTGATCTGAGTAATAATAAAACTCCTGTCTCCCACGTAGCCAGCTCTGTGTGAATTACTCTTTCTCTATTGCAATTCCCCTGTCTTGATAAATCGGCTCTGTCCAGGCAGCAGACAAGGTGAACCCCCTGGGCAGTTACAGTGTAAAGTCAGGAGGGACAGAGCTGGGAATCCAGCCTCGCCTTCCCTGGTTGCCCGGTGCGTGGCAGGGCCTCTACTCCTCCTTCCCATGCGGGGAGGGGTCCCTCCTTATTTGAATCACAGGCCTTCAATTTCTTCATCGTTTCTACATCTCCACAAGTTCACACATGACTCTGTGAAGCACAGAAATGTGAAAAGCCTGTTTGTGCTGAGCAGCGAAGAAGACACAGCAGGAGCAGACACTTACGTGATAAGAAGAGGAGGTGGAAGGAGTCCCTGCAGCATTCCCGGCAGGGCAGGGCCCTGGGACACTAAGCCATTAAACCTGGCCGCATAATGGAGACCTGTAACAGAGGCAGGGCCAGCTGACAGCCGCAGCACATTCTGAGAGATGCGCAGCGTCAGTGGCCCTCCGCAGGAGTAGGGGCGGAAACCCAGGTGAGGTGAGGCACAGGGAGGAAAACAGATTCATAGAGGGTGCTTCTCAGGTCATCCAGACAGTGTCACGTTTTCCTGCCACCACCCTCCCTGCAACTGGCACCTGAGGTGGGGGTGGCATTGTGAAAATGAGCCCTTAACCTGGGGGATCTGCCCTGACTCGGGTTGGTTTCAGAAGTGAGTAAAATTGGAGAATACCAGCTGGTATTGGAGAATTGGTCAAGAAAGCCCACACATCTGGTGTCAGAAGTGAAGAATCGAGAACAATAGTGGAGTACTGCAGAAAGTAGTCTGTTTTTCCTATTTGCTCCCTCATGAGAGAGTGGCAGAGACCACAGACACCATTTATGCTGAGTTTGCCAGACCTCATCACCACCAGCTAATAACAATGTAGCCAGTTCCTCTTTTTGGGACCCTGCCCTTCTTTCACGTGTTCTACAAACAAGGCTGCAATGACAACTACAATAGCTGAGTCATTCTGCTCACCATTAGATATTTCCTGAAGGCACATTACTTGAAGTGGAAAACTTTCTCATGCAAGTTGCAAAATTGCCCCCAGGAGGGGTCTTCCAAGTTGTTACATCCAGGAGAGTAGGAAATGCTTCAAATCTGTACAACACTATGTGTGTCTGTGTGTGTATGTGCATGTGTGTATATATGTGTGCCTGTATGTTTATGTGCATGTGTGTATATGTGTCTGTGTATGTGTGTATATATGTATTATGTGTGTGTCTGTGTATGTGCATGTGTGTATATATGTATGCCTGTATGTGTATGTGCATGTGGGTATATGTGTCTGTGTGTGTATGTGTGTATATATGTATTATGTGTGTGTCTGTGTGTGCATGTATGTGCACATGTATATGTTTGTGTGTGTGTGTGTGTACTTGTTTATGGAGCTTTGCAATTGTTAATTTTAAAATACTACATTATTGTGACCTCTACTTTTTTATCAACAATAAATATTTTTCGATATGAACTGACCCTTTGTTTGAATCTGTATGTATGCATTACCTGTGTGTGGCTTTATTGCATTTTCTATCCTGGTTCTCACCTGTTTTAGTTTCAACAGCCTCCTGCCACTCTATATACTACAGATATTAACAAGATATTAACAATTTTTAGGATAATAGTGTAATTTATTGTCTAAATCAGGACATTTGAGAGGAGAAATGTTACAGTCAATAATTATGCACAAAAACAGGCATAAACCAGGACTCTCTGGAGCCAATCAGAATCACAAGACATCTAATCATCGCCCCCCATTGCAAATGTTTTTTCTGACTTGCCGTTTGCCTTTCAATTTTTCTTAAGATTTGATGGGCAGAGATTTGAATGTTTGTAGAATCAAATCTTCTCTCTTAATAGCTTCTCCTTTTTATATTTTATATTTATTTATTATTTATTTATTTTACTTTAAGTTCCGGGACACATGTGCAGAACGTGCAGGTTTGTTACATAGGTATACATGTGTCATGGTGGTTTGCTGCACCTATCAACCTGTCATCTAGGTTTCAAGCCCTGCATGCATTAGGTATTTGTCCTAATGCTGTCCCTTCCCTTGCCCGCCACCCCGACAAGCCCTGGTGTGTGATGTTCCCCTCCCTGTGTCCATATGTTCTCACTGTTCAACTCCCACTTATGAGTGAGAACATGTGGTATTTGGTTTTCTGTTCCTGTGTGTGTTTGCTGAGGACTATGGCTTCCAGCTTCATCCACGTCCCTGCAAAGGACATGATCTCATTTTTTGTTTTGTTTTGTTTTAGTTTGTTTTTTGAGACAGAGTCTCACTCTGTCACCCAGGCTGGTGTGCAGTGATGTGATCTCCACTCACGCAAGCTTCACCTCCAGGGTTCACACCATTCTCCTGCCTCAGCCTCCCAAGTAGCTGGGACTACAGGCGCCCCCCACCACACCAGGCTAATTTTTTGTATTTTTAGTAGACATGGGGTTTCACTGTGTTAGCCAGGATGGTCTTGATCTCCTGACCTTGTGAGCCACCTGCCTTGGCCTCCCAAGATCTCATTCTTTTTTGTTGGCTAGATAGTATTCCATGATGTATATGTACCATATTTCTTTATCCAGTCAGTCATTAATGGGCACTTGCATTGGTTCCATGTCTTTGCTATTGTGAATAGTGCTGCAATAAACATATGTGTGCATGTCTCTTTATAGTAGAATGATTTATATTGCTTTGGGTACAAACCCAGTAATGGGATTACTGAGTCAAATGTTATTTCTGGTTCTAGATCCCTGAGGAATCGCCACACTGTTTTCCACAATGGTTGAACTAATTTACATTCCCACCAACAGTGTAAAAGCATTCCTATTTCTCCATAACCTCACCAGCATGTATTGTTTCTTGACTTTTTCATAATCACCATTCTGACTGGTGTGAGATGATAGATATCTCATTGTGGTTTTGATTTGCATTTCTCTGATGATTAGTGACATTGGAGATTTTTTTCATATGTTTTTTGGCTGCATAAAATGTCTTCTTTTGAGAGTGTCTGTTCATATCCATTGCCCATTTTTTGATGGGGTTGTTTTTTTCTTGTAAATTTGTTTAAGCTCCTTGTAGATTCTAGATATTAGACCTTTGTCAGATGGGTAGATTGCAAAACTTTTCTCCCATTCTGTAGGCTGTCTGTTCATTTTGATGACAGTTTCTTTTGCGATGCAGAAGCTCTTTAGTTTATTTAGATCCCATTTGTCCATTTTGGCTTTCGTTGCAGTTGCTTTTGGCATTTTTGTCATCAAGTCTTTGTCCATGCCTATGTCCTGAATAGTATTGCCCAGGTTTTATTCTAGGGTTTTTATGGTTTTGGGTTTTACATTTAAGTCTTTAATCTATCTTGAGTTAATTTTTTTATAAAGTATAAGGAAGGGGTCCAGTTTCAGTTTTCTGCATATAACTAGCCAGTTTTCCCAGCATCATTTATTAAATACAGAATCCTTTTCCCCATTGCTTGTTTTTGTCAAGTTTGTCAAAGATCAGATGGTTGTAGATGTGTGGTATTATTTCTGAGGTCTTCGTTCTGTTCCATTGGTATATATGCCTGTTTTGGTACAGTAACATGCTGTTTTGGTTACTGTAGCCTTGTAGTATAGCTTGAAGTCAGGTACTGTGATGCCTCCAGCTTTGTTATTTTTGCTTAGGATTGTCTTGGTTATATAAGCTCTTTTTTTGGTTCCATATGAAATTTAAAGTAGTTTTTATCTAATTCTGCAAAGAATGCCGGTGGAAGTTTGATGGATTAGCATTGAATCTATAAATTACTTTGGGCAATATGACCATTTTCACAATGTTTATTCTTCCTATTCATGAGGATGGAATGCTTTTCCATTTGTTTGTGTCTTCTCTTATTTCCTTGAGCAGTGGTTTGTAGTTCTTGAAGAGGTCCTTCATGTATCTTGTTAGCTGTATTCCCAGGCATTTTATTCTCTTCGTAGCAATTGTGAATGGAAGTTCATACATGATTTGGCTCTCTGCTTGTCAATTTTTGGTATATAGGAATGCTTGTGATTTTTGCTCGTTGATTTTGTATCCTGAGACTTTGCTGAAGTTGCTTATCAGCTTAAAGAGTATTGGGGCAGAGATGATAGGGTTTTCTAAATATAGAATCATGTCATCTGCAAACAGAGACAATTTGACTTCCTCTCTTCCTATTTGAATACCGTTTATTTCTTCTCTTGTTTGATTGCCCTGGCCAGAACTTCTAATACTATATTAAATAGGAGTGGTGAGAGAAGGCATCTTTGCCTTGTGCCAGCTTTCAAAGGGAATGCATACAGCTTCTGCCCATTCAGTAAGATTATGGGTTTGTCATAAATAGCTCTTATTATTTTGAAATATGTTCCATCAAAACCTAGTTTATTGAGAGTTTTTAGCATGAAAGGCTGTTGAATTTTGTCAAAGGCCTTTTCTGCATCTATTGAGGGATTCATGTGGTTTTTGTCAATAGTTCTGTTCATGTGATGGATTACGTTTATTGATTTGCATATATTGAACCAGCCTTGCATCCCAGGGATGAAGCCAACTTGATCATGATGCATAAGCTTTTTGATGTGCTGCTGGATTTGGTTTGCCAGTATTTTATTGAGGATTTTCACACTGATGTTTATCAGGGATATTGGCCCAAAGTTTTCTTTTTTTTGTTCTGTCTCTATCAGGTTTTTGTTCTGTCTCTATCAGGTTTTGGTAATTCTTTTTTTGTTCTGTCTCTATCAGGTTTTTGTTCTGTCTCTATCAGGTTTTAGTAACTCATAAAATGAGTTAGGGAGGAGTCCCTCCTTTTCAGTTGTTTAGAATCATTTCAGAAGAAATGGTACCAGCTCCTCTTTGTGCCTCTTTGTGTAGAATTTGACTGTGAATTCATCTGGTCCTGGGCTTTTTGTGGTTAGTAGGCTACTAATTAGTGCCTCAATTTCAGAACTTCTTATTGGTCTATTCAGGGATTCAACCTCTTCCTGTGTTAGTCTTGGGAGGGTGTTTGTGTCTAGGAATTCATCTATTTCTTCTAGATTTTCTAGTTTATTTGTGTAGAGGTGTTTACAGTATTCTCTGATGGTAGTTTGTATTTCTGTGGGGTCAATGGAGACATCCCTTTTATCGTTTTTTATTGTATCTATTTGATTCTTCTCTTTTTTCTTCTTTATTAGTTTAGCTAGTGGTCTATTTTGTTAATTTTTTTTTTAAAAAAAACTACTATATTCATTGATTTTTGAAGGGTTTTCCCTGTCTCTATCTCTTTCAGTTCTACTCTGATCTTAGTTATTTGTCTTCTGCTAGCTTTGGGGTTGAACTCTTTGCTCTTGTTTTTCTAGTTCTTTTAATTGTGATGTTAGGATGTCAATTTGAGATCTTTCCAGCTTTCTGATGTGGGCATTTAGTGCTATAAATTTTCCTCTTAATGCTGCTTTAGCTGTGTCCCAGAGATGCTGGTACGTTGCCTCTTTGTTCTCGTTGGTTTCAAAGAACTTCTTGATTTCTGCCTTAATTTCATTATTTACCCAGGAGTCTTTCAGGACGATGTTGTTCAATTTCCATGTAGTTGTGTGGTTTTGAGTGAGTTTCTTAATTCTGAGTTCTAATTTGATTGCACTGTGGTCTGAGAGACTGTTATGATTTCAGTTCTTTTGCACTTGCTGAGGAATGTTTTACTTCCAATTATGTGGTCAATTTTAGAATAAGTGTCATATGGCATTGAGAAGAATGTATATTGTGTTGATTTGGGATGGAAAGTTCTGTAGATGTCTATTAGGTCCACTTGATCCAGAGCTGAGTTCAAATTCTGAATATCCTTGTTAATTTTCTGTCTCATTGATCTGTCTAATATTGACAGTGGGGTGTTAAAGCCTCCCACTATTATTGTGTAGGAGTCTAAGTCTCTTTGTAGGTCTCTAAGAACTTGTTTTATAAATCTGAGTGCTCCTATATTGGGTGCATATATGTTTAGGATAGTTAGCTCTTCTCAAATTGATCCCTTTAGCATTATGTAATGCCCTTCTTTGTCATTTTTGATCTTTGTTGGCTTAAAGTCTGTTTTATCAGAGACTAGGATTGCAACCCCTGCTTTTTTTTTTTTTTTTTTTTTTTTTTTTTTTTTTTTTGCTTTTTATTTGGTAAATTTTCCTCTATTCCTTTCTTTTCAACCTATGTGTGTCTTTGTACTTGAGATGGATCTCCTGAATACACACACCGATGGGTCTTGACTCTTTATCCAATTTGCTACTCTGTGTCTTTTAATTGGGGCATTTAGCCCATTTATATTTAAGGTTAATATTGTTATACGTGTATTTCATCCTGTCATCATGATGCTAGCTGGTTATTTTGCACATTAGTTGACGCAGTTTCTTCATATGTCATTGGTCTTTATATTTTCTTGTGTTTTTGCAGTGACTGGTACCAGTTTTTCCTTTACATATTTAGTGCTTCCTTCGGGAGCTCTTGCAAGGCAGGCCTCGTGCTGATGAAATCCCTTAGGATTTGCTTGTTTGAAAAGGATTTTATTTCTCCTTTGCTGATGAAGCTTAATTTGACTGGATATGAAGTTCTGGACTGAAAATTCTTTTCTTTAAGAATGTTGAATATTGGCCCCCACTCTCTTCTGGCTTGTGGGGTTTCCGCTGAGAGATCTGGTGTTAGTCTCATGGACTTGCCTTTGTAGGTGACCTGACCTTTCTGTCTGGCTGCTCTTAATATTTTTTCCTTTGTTTCAACCTTGAAGAATCTGACAATTATGTGTCTTGGGGTTGTTCTTCTCCAGGAGAATCTTAGTGGCAGTCTCCATATTTCCTGAATTTGAATGTTGACCTGTCTTGCTAGGTTGGGTAAATTCTCCTGGATAACATCCTGAAGTATGTTTTCCAACTTGGTTCCATTCTCCCCATCATTTTCATGTACTTCAATCAATTGTAGGTTCGGTCTTTTTACATATTCCCATATTTCTCAGAGGTTTTGTTCATTCCTTTTCATTCTTTTTGCTCTAATCTTGACTGCATGCCTTATTTCAGAGGCCTTCAAACTCTGATATCCTTTCTTCTGTTTGATCAATTTGGCTACTGATACTTGTGTATGCTTCACAAAGTTCTCATGCCGTGTTTTTCAGCTCCATCAGGTCATTAATGTTTCTCTCTACACTGATTATTCTAGTTAGCAGCTCCTGTAACCTTTTATCAAGATTCTTAGCTTCTTTGTATTGAGTTAAACATGCTCCTTTAACTCAATGGAGTTTGTTATTACCCACCTTCTGAAGCCTACTTCTGTCAATTCATCCATCTCATTCTACGTCCAATTCTGTGCCCTTGCTGGAGAGGTGTTGCAATCATTTGGAGGAGAAGAAGCATTCTGGCATTTGGAATTTTCTGCATTTTTGTGCCGGTTTTTCCTCATCTTTGTGGATTTATCTACTTTTGATCTTTGAGGCTGATGACCTTTTGATGGGGTTTTTTTTGGGGGGGGGGCAGTATTTTTGTTGATGTTGTTGTTGTTTTCTGTTGCTGTTAGCTTTTTTTTCTAACAGGCCCCTCTTCTGCAGGTCTGCTGCAGTTTGCTCCATGGGACATACCTGGATTATCTTCCCAGTACTGACACTGGTGCCCACAATACCACCTGCAAGTCAGCAGAGCAGAGCTCAGTAGGACAAACGTCAGCTCTCCTGCAGGACTGTCTACACCTGGAGTAGAAACCACAGCCATTGCCACGCTGGTCCATAGGTCTGGCCAACTGAGCTTGCAGTTGTGCCATTCACTGACCAGGTTCAGTGCCCCAACGTGCTCTCCCACACAGGAAGCTCTAGATCCTCAGAAAAGGCTTGAAAAGAACTGAAAGGTGTTCCTCTGGGATGTCATTCAAGTCAAGTGCATCAGCAGCCCAGAAGGATCTCCTTCCTCACTACAGACCCCAAGCTAATTACACAAGGTTTTAACAAGATGAATTATTGATTTACTGTCCACTGCCTCAAACCAGTGTCTTGGAAATGAACACCAGAGGCTGAGAGCAGGAGGGCTCGTTCTATGACTATGTGCATGTGAAACTCTGCCTTGCAGCTCATGGAAACTCTAATCTCCCACCGATTTTATGGCAGCGAGAAGCACATGGAGCATCTCTTCCCTTTGGTTCAAATCCTGCAGAGACCACAGCTCTCCAGGGTCTTCCCCAGCACCAAGCCCATGGCCACACCAGGAACTGCTCCAAACAGAGCTTCCTGCCATGGGGCAGCGTACCACAGTCCTTCTCTCCCTAGGCTAGGGTACCCCTGGTTTCTGCTCAGGGAGTTGCAGGGGGAGTCAGGCTACAGATTCCCCACTCAAAAGCTTCTCATCTGCTTTACATTCATCTCTTCTAGTCAGTGATGTCTTCGGTGTGCTTAACATTCAGAGCAGAGCAGTTTTTAAAACCCACCTCTTCTATATGACAAAATTATTTTCAGCAATAAGCAACTACAAATCTACAAAAATAAGAACAGTATAGTATTGGCACAGATCATCATATATATCAGTGGGACAAAATTTTCCAGAAAAAGACTACGCATATATGATTAATTGATTTTTTTTTTTTTTTGAGACGGAGTTTCGCTCTTGTTGCCCAGGCTAGAGTGCAATGGCATGATCTCAGCTCACCACAACCTCCGCCTTCCAGGTTCAAGCGATTCTCCTACCTCAGCCTCCTGAGTAACTGGGATTACAGGCATGCACCACCAAGCCCGGCTAATTATTTGTATTTTTAGTAGAGACAGGGTTTCTCCATGATGGTCAGGCTGGTCTCAAACTCCTGACCTCAGGTGGGCCCCCTGCCTTAGCCTCCCAAAGTGCTGGGATTACAGGCATGAGCCACCATACCCAGCGATTAATTGATTTTTACAAAGGTGCCAAGGTAATCCAGTAGGGAAAAGATAGTCTTTTCAAATGGTGCTGGAACAAGTGAACAATCATATGCATAAAATAACTTCAAATATTACCTTCCACCATACACAAAAATTAACTCAAAATGAATCATAAACTAAATGCAGAAGCTAAAACTACAAAACTTCCAGAAGAAACATGAGGAAAAAAATTTTGTGACCTTGGTTTGAAAAGTAAGTTGTTGCTAGAATATCAAAAACGACTCATAAAAGAAGAAAATGATTAACTGAACTTGATAAAAATGAAAACCTTTTGTTTTTCAAAGAGACATTACTATGAAAATCAAAACCCACACACTGAGAGAAAATATTTACTGATAAAGGCCTGCATACCTGATAAAGGAATTGTGTCTGAATGTATATAAAGAACTCTCACAACTCAATAATAAGAAAACAAACAGTCTAACTTAAAAAGATGGGGAAAGATTTGAGAAGACACTCCATTGAGGAGAGCTATGGATGGTCAGAGGCTCCACATCACTAAGCAAGAGGGATATGCAAATGAGCCCTCCCCTCACACTAAAATGATTAAAATTAAGAGTATTGACAACAAGCTGGGGGCAGTGGCTCATGCCTGTAATCGCAACACTTTGGGAGACTGAGGCAGGATGATTGCTTGAGCACAGAAGTTCAAGACCAGCCTAGGAAACATAGCAAGACTTCATCTCTAACAAAATTTTTAAAAATTAAAAAAATTAGCCAGGTATGGTAGTGCATGACTTTAGTCTCAGCTACTCAGGAGGCTGAAGTGGGAGGGTCGCTTAAGCCTAAGAGGTTGAGGCTGCAGTGAGCTATATATATATAAAATTTAAACTGACGAATACTGACAATGACACGTGATGGTGAGGTATGAAGCGACTGGAACTTTCATACTTGGCTTGTGGGAATGTAAGTAGTACCACATTTTGAAGAAGAGCTTGGCAGTTTCTAATAAAGTTTAGTATATGTAATTGTCCAATGGGTTCTTCCTGCCCATTAGACAGACAAAATCAATTTGCTGAGACCATGCCATTGCAGTAAATAAAGAGTTTAATTAACGCAAGGCCAGCCATGCAGGATAACTCAAGTTATCACTCAATCAGTCTCCTAGAAGGGTCAGAGGTTATGGATTTTTAAGCACTGTTTGGTGGGCCAGGGTCTAGGGAATGGGTGCTGCTGCCTGGCTGGGGATATAGTCATACGGGTGTGGAAAACAGTTATTGTGTGCTGAGTCCAACACTTTGGAGTTGGGGGCCTGGGACCAATTGAGTCACAAGCCTCAAGTCTAGGTAGCATCACCTAGTCATCAGAAATGCAGAAGTTTGGGGGGAAAAAAAGTCTCAAAAGGCCAATCTTGGGTTCTACAAAAAGAATGCCATCTACAGGAGAAACTGGAGAAGTTGCCATCTTGTAATTTCTGGAACCTAATGGCTAGTATTGGTTAACTAGACCTGCATCTTAGCAGAATTCAGTCCCTCTCAAAATCCTAAGTTTGTGGCCTTTCATTAGTTTTACCAAGGTGTCTTAAGTTTTGGGGAAGAACTATTATCATCTTTGCTTTAAGGTTAAACTGTAAACTAAATTTCTCCCAAAGTTACCTTGGCCTATGCCAAGGAATGACCAAAGAGAGCTTGGAGTTAGAAGCAAGATGGAGTCGACTCTGTCAGATTTCTCTCACTGTCATAATTTTGCAAAGGCAGTTTCACATGTATTTACCATACAACCCCATAGTCAGACTCATAGGTTGTAACCCAAGAGAAACCATCAAATTGTGCACCTAAAAAGGGTGAGTTTTAATCTGTGCAAATTACACTTCAATAAACTTTAAAAGTAAACAGTCAAATGATAATCACTAATAATCATTATTTTCTTGGTTTGTTCTTTAGATTTAAAATGGTTAACAATTTTAATGGAAGCAGAAATTTCTGCTCATGTTATTAATCAAATTCAGCAAAGTATTTCCTCCGAGAAAACAAAAGAACTTTTGTCTGAGGAATGCAAGTCCTTTTAAATTGTCAGATCCAGAGAGAGATTAAATGAGACAGCAGTCACATCCTACCCACTTTGAGCTATGTGAACATCTCCTGAAACTGCTTCCTAATGACACAAGTGGCTGTAAATTAACTGAATAATGCCACGCTAGACACCATTACCCACACCCTAACAATGTACGGCCCATTACTAATCAATGTTATTTCTGTAAACCAGTGAGAATCCCTGACAAACAACTTTGTATCAGCCCCAGAATCCCTGACAAACAACTTTGTATCAGCCCCTTCCCTGTCCCCTGCTACTTTTTTTTTTTTTTTTTGCCTTTAAAAACCTGCTTGTAACAGATGGAGCTCAGAGCCATGGTTACTTGAGTCTGAGTCTTTCAGGCAGCTCTCCTCACCTTGACTCAAGTAAATTCTTTAAATTATATTTTGTGTTTCAGTCTCCTCCTTTTAGCTTGACATAAGAACCAAAATTTGCTCTTACCAAAAAAAAAAAAAAAAAAAAAAAAAAGGAAAAGAAACCTCAAAAGTCATTCTCTATTTCACTGTTTTAAATTTTAATCAGAAATTAAAACTGAATGGTCATATAGAATGACAGAATTAATAACTCAAGTTCTCTTCATTGCCTTTACAGACACTGCAATCATGTTTTATTTAATAGAATTGAAACCACCTCTGCAGAGATCATGACAGTAACAGAAATCTAGCATGGCCAACTCCATCTTGCTTCTAGCCTGACAGGCTGGCTGTCTTCACTCATTCCTGGGTATGGGCCAAGATAACCATGAGAGGAATTTGGCTTATGGTTTAACTTGGAGGCAAGGATAAAAGTCCCTCCCCAAAACTAACTCCATCCTGGCTCAGGGACTGAAACTAATAAAAGGCAGTGAGATGAGCATTACAGGAGAGGCCTGAATTCTGCTGAGATGTCAGCATAGTTCCTATAATCCCTTACTGCTCAGGAGTCATGTGGCCAGAGGTCACAAGATTTGTGATTTCCCCAATTGCTCCTATAGGTAACATTACTATTGTAAAGCCTAAGGTTGGCCTTTTGAGATGTTTTTTCAGATATTTTCATTCTGGTCACTGATTGATCCCATCTGAACCCATGACTCAACTTGTCCTGTGGCCCCACCCAGAGGCAGACTCAGTGCATGAGGACCATTTTCCACATCCCTATTACTTAATCCCCAGCTAGTCAGCAGTACTCATTCCCTAGTCCCCTACCTACCAAGTTATCCATAAAAACCCTAGCCTCTGAGTTCTCAGGGAGTCTGATCGGAGTGATGACTCCACTCCTCCCTCTCAGAGGCCTTGCATCAATTAAACTCTTTCTCTACTGCAATACCATGGCCTCAGTGAATTGTCTTTGTCTGTGCAGTGGCCAGGAAGAACCCATTGAGTGATTACAGAACTAACAGTGTAAACACAGGAATGTGGAGGACCATGGGGTTTGAAGCCATCAACTGCAAAGACACACCAGAGTCAAGCTCAGATAATCCTGCATTGCTGTGAGTGGACCCTCAAAACAAAATCAGATGGCTAAATCTAGGTGTGTCACGGGCTGCCTCTGTAGGTGAGAGTTCTCCAATTAATTGTTCTGTAGAAAATACTTTTTTAAAGGATAAATAATAAATGTCTGCTAATTTGAAGCTTATATGTAATATACAAACTGACAACCAAAATGAGTGA
Source organism: Piliocolobus tephrosceles (assembly GCF_002776525.5). Taxonomy (NCBI): domain Eukaryota; kingdom Metazoa; phylum Chordata; class Mammalia; order Primates; family Cercopithecidae; genus Piliocolobus; species Piliocolobus tephrosceles. The sequence goes on from NC_045453.1 coordinate 37,830,011, forward strand.
TTGTGGCATAAGTCTCAAATCATCAAGGCTTTTGAGCCAGCTGGAGGATGTGCCCAGGAGAAAGTCAAGTCACAGAGGCATCTGTGGCTCTTTTATCCAAATAAGTTTTTAGGGGGGTTCTTATATATACATTTTCCTTAAAAAGGAAGGGAACAGCCTGAGAGAAATGATTACATATTTGTGAGATTTGAGTTGACGCCAAGTAAATCTACATTTTACATAAGATAAGGTGAACATTTGAAGAAAAAGGGAATGGAGGAAGCAGAGGTCTTGGGGAGGGGTGAAGGAATGATGAGCTTAATCTCATGCTTTGTCTTTGCTGTGTACCTGGGACAGTCAGCTAGCAGTCTTTTGAAAGGCCTAGTTTCTGTTTACTCTTAGGAAAGAAAATCTAATGGCTGTTCACAACGGAGGGGTCAGTGAGGTTATAGCTGATCTCCCATCTCATCATGGCCGTGAATTCAGCTTCCAAGGTTCCCCCGGGGTTCCATTGGCCAAGAGGGGATCCATTCAGTCAGTTGAGGGAGCTTGGAATTTCTTTATTGCTCAATACAATAAAGGAATTTTTTCAGGAAGCAATATTTTATTACTGACACTGTTTAGTATTGCCAGTGCATAGTCATAATAACAAGCAGAGAGATGTCAGACAGTTTTATTATTGTTGTAAAATTCTCTATAGGCAAGACCTTCGCTGCCTGCACTTGAGATCCCTCCTTGGGGCACCTGTGTCAGTTTCACTGTGACCTACAGCATGGGCACTGACTTTCCCCCTGCCAAAACCTCAGCCCCCAGCTTGTTGGATGCTCCCTGCTTCTGCCAAGAACCCTCCCCTCTTTCTAGCACTGATGCCCCCATCTCTCTTTGCACCACTTGTTGGGTGAATGTAGCAAGACCAAGTCACAGAGCCCTCAACATCCTTCTGTGGTAACCTGTCAATGACAGGTACAATGCAGACATGTCTGTTGGTTACTCCAGTAACAGATCTCTCTGATGAAAGGATTTTAGAAGCCAACAGAGCTCCAGTGGGTGGTCTGCCTATGTGGGGGTTCCTCACAGTTTTTCAGTGCCACAAGCACCCATATGTGCATCCACTCTGTAAAACTGATGTGGCAGCTTTCACTTATTAGCTAGGAAGGCACAAGACAGGGAGTCAGAAAGCTGGCCTGGTCACTGTGCCCCTTGAATAAGACACGGATCCTTTGGACAAATCACATCCCATCTCTGGGTCTCAGTTTCCTCATCTGTAAAATCAGGGGAGCAGACCGGGAGGTCTTTAAGACACTTCCATGCCCCAGGGTTAAATGTCTTGCCATATCTGTTACTCTGAGTCACCTAAGGCAAAACCACTGAGTGAAAATAGGGGAAACTGCCCTGTAGCTAACTTACCTGCTCATTATCTCAAATGATTGTTTTTACTCAACTGACTGAAGGGCTTGCTGCCTGGTGTTTTTAAATCATGACAATTTTAGAAATAATGAAATCACCTTTGCAAAATTTTGACAGTGAGAGAAATCTGACATAGTTGACACCATCTTGCTTCTAACTCCAAGCTGTCCTTGGTCATTCCTTGGCATAGGCCAAGCTAAGTTTGGAAGGAATTTAGTTTATAGTTTAACCTTAAAACAAGGATGATAATCGTCCTTCCCAAAACTAAACCACCTTTGTAAAAGTAATGAAAGGCCACAGTTAGGGTTATAAGGGGGATTAAGATATAGGTGTAGTTAACTAATACCAGTCATTGTTCTAGAGGTCACAAGATTCGCAACTTAACCAATTGCTGCTGCAGATGACATCACTACTGTAGAACTTAAGATTGGTCTTTTGAGATAATTTTCAGATTTTTGCATTCTGGCAAATGACTGATCCCACCCAGAGGTGAACTCATGGCTCATGACCCAATCAGTCCTGTGGTCCCCATCCAGAGGCAGATTCCATGAAGGAGGACCATTTTCCACACCCCTGTGATTGCATCCCAGCCAATCAGCAGCACCCATTCCCTAGCCCTCTGCCCCCCAGACTATTCTTGAAAACCCCTGACTCTGAGCCTTCAGAGAGACCTGAGTAAAACCTTCACCTTCCATATGGCTGGCCTGGCGTTCATTAAGCTCTTCTTTTCTTCAATACCCTGGTCTCAGTGAGCTGATCTGGTTTGTGCTGTGGCAGGAAGCACCTGTCGGGTGATTACAGTAATATATGAAAGAGGAGAGCCCAGCCTCTGAAGGAGGAGATGCTTGAGATTGTTATGCCAATGGATCAAAAATTAAGGAGAATGAGCTCCAGAACAGCCCTGAAGCACCATCCCTGGGCTCTCTGAGCCACCTACTCTATATCCGCTCCCTTTCCACACCTGGTCTTTAAACACCTGCAGGGCAAGTGCCACCCTCCGTGGCCTCCTGAGTTCTGTGAAGACCTCTCCAGAGTCCGTCCTTGCCTGCTACCCCGGGGCCAGACGTCCCTAAAGAGCCCACTGCCCAGCGCTCAGGGCTGTGAAGATGGTGACCGAGGAGGGGCCGTCCCACCCTGAGGAGTGGGAGTGAGTGGGTGTCATCTTCAGGCTTGTTGCGGGTAGGGGGCTGCCATTATCACACCCTCACCTTCAGACGGAAGATAAAGGACGCGCCCCCAACACAAGGGGCGAGGGAGGCCCTGCAGCCCTGGGCGCTGAATCCTTCTCCATATTCCGGGCACAGAGCAGGATGAGGTGAAGGATGCTGCAGAGGTGCGGAGGTCCCAGGGAAGAAGGCGGAGGAGCAGACGGGGGCGCCTCTCGCACTTCCTTCTGTCTGGGTGTGGCCTGAACTCCACATCTCACCTGCCCAGCGACTCGGGGCAGAGGATACATGGTTTGTGCCCATTTACAGCTTTTCAACCTGCTAATCCTTCATCGGGAAATATCACTTGTCCACAGAAAGTTGCCTTGCCTCTCGCGAATGTGAAAGACAAGCCACGTCAGCTCTGGCACCATCATGCCACTGCAGGTCCCTGCACTGCTCTCCTCCGGAGCCCTCAGTCAGCTAGGCGCACGCGCGATGCCTGCTCTCCGCACCAGGCGGCGCCACCCTCCAACCCAGCCCCGCGCCCCACATGCAGTTCCTCTAAAGACTGACCTACCCGTTTTTGAAAATCTGATGTTTAAGAAATGTGAAATTAAAGATTTCCAACCAGGTACACAATTGTCCATTCTTTCACAAATAACGAAGAGATGACTTTGCGATTTGGGTTTCCACAGCGCCCCACATAGAGAGAGGGCTTTCCCACCCCTCCACGCTCTTGTCCTGAAGGAAATGGGCGGTGCACGTTCTTCCAACTTCCAAATCTGTCAAATGACTGGAAGAGGGACCAAAATCACGAGTTAGATCGGGTGCATGGAGGCTAGCTGGCAGTGCACCAACCGCAGGACCTCTGCCTGCGCACTTACTAGGGGCTGTTAGGACAAAAGGAAGACCCTGCTACCAGCATCCTGGTGCCCAAGGGGGAGCGCTGGGAGGTCCCGAGATATCGAAAGGCGGGTTCACAGGGGTATAGACTACCTCCAAAGGAAACCCCCCAACGCCTAGTCCCTGCACCCCTGAGGGAAACCGCCCCCAGGCCCTGTTCTAGTCAAAGTTGATCGGCAGCCTATAGGCTGACCCTCGCAGGACCCACCTCGCGGGACCCACCACGTGGGAGGGGCACAGGGCTGGGAGGCAAGGCGCATCTATTGACAGCAAATCAGAGAGGCCCTGGTAGGCTAGCATTGGGCCAAAAATCATCTGATGTGAGGTCCTGCATTTGACCTCAAACATCAATTATCCAGAAATGATACGCAAGAAATTCGAATTGTCAGCAGTTACTGTGGAAATGCAGAATACTTTTAACTCCTCAGAAGCTTCCGTATGAACCAACACTAACTTGGCTATTAGAACTGTTAGTGCATGAACTGGGGTATCTGCAGAAGCTCCAAGGAATTCTGTGGCTGCCGCCAGTCACCTCCCTGCCTCCGCCTCCATCACCCTCACATCACTAGTATCCACTCTGTCTTCATCTTGCAGTGCATACCTGAGCTTCAAACATGTTTCAACTACCTGCAAGGCCTTTCGGCCTAAGCATCTCATAGACACCTAAAAGTGAACATGGCACCCACTGTCCACCTGCCACAATCACGCCATGACCGTTCCTGTCAAGCCAGCAGCCCAATTCCCATGGCTCCAGATGGCCCCAGCACCAGCACAGCTCCCAGCCTAGATGCCTGAGCGTTGTCTCAAATCTGTCCCCGTTCCTCTTCCTCACTCTCTGCCAACTCCACTTACCATATGGCATCCTCTGCTGACCAGTGACTGCCAGCCCTGGCTCTGGCCTCCAGCATCTCCTGTCATCAGCACCCCCTGCCTGGACCATAGCAACAGCTTCCCATTTGGTCTCTTTTCTTCATTTCACTTCCTCTGGTCCATTCACTGAAGAGCAAGCAGAATTACTTTTCAAAATGCAATTCCAATTGTTATCACACCCCTTCTCCACATTCCTCATCTCCTGCAGAGTCAACCCAAATCCTGCAGCAAGGCTTCTGCAGGCCCTCACGACCCAGCGCCTGCACTCTCTCCCAACCTGCCTGCCACTCCCAGTCCATGAATGCTGTACATTTGTCCCTACCACGCTGTCAGTAGGCACTGTCAATAGGCACTACCATTTCAGCCCACCCCAGCCCCTTGGTAAGTCTCCACCCCTCCTAGCAAATGTCAATTATGTGAAGAGCTCCCCACTCCAAAAGCAATCTTCTCCCCTCCGCTTGAATGTTCCCCAGTGATGGCACTCATCACACTATATATGAATTTCTGCTTACATGTCAGTCTCAGACACAAGACTGAGCAACTTGAGGGCAAGACCATGTCTTGTTTCTGTAACCCCAGCAACAGGCTCAGAATCTTCAAATGCTTACTAAAGAAAAGTTAGTTAGCTAGTAGTTAGTTAGTTAATGCCTAAATAAATGGCTGGATGGATGGAGGGAGGTTTGGGTAGACGGAGGTTTCAGTGGAGGGAGCTAGGGGAAGGAGTTTTGGGTGGAAGCAGGTTTGCAGGGAGGAAACTGTGGGTGGGTGGGTGTGTGGATAGATGGATGGATGGATGGATGGGTGGATGGATGGATGGGTGGGTGGGTGGGTGGATGGACGGACGAGTGAGTGGGGTCTACCCTCCATTCCTTTGTATCCTACATTGCCCCCTCCTGCTGCACTAGTTACGTCTCCATCAGGCATCTTCTCCTGGTGGCTTTTATAGCAGCAGGTGCTGTCCTTCCAAAGCCAGCCCAGGGACCACCAGAGTGCAAACATGCATATGGCAGGCATCTCTAATAAGACCCCAAAGGCAGAGGGAGCTTTGAGGCACAGAAGAGTGCCGCCTCTTGAGCTGCTTATGGGAGCTGTGACCCCAGCTGCTGGAAGAAGAAGGGGGCCTTTCCAGATGGGTATGTGAGCAGCAGATGAGTCCCTAAAGGAAGTCCTCAGGACCAGAGGAAAGTCATCGTATCACTGTCCCCAGTTGGAAATTATCCCTTGGAGGAAATGGGATAGAGGGAATGACACCCAGAAGAGGAGAGGCAAAGCAACTTCCCTGAACTTTTCATAGCCTGCAACTGCCAAGCAACCAGTGACACTGGAAGCCATGCTGAATAATGAGCAGGGAGCAGTGACTGTGTGCAGATCTATTATATTGAAAAATGGAAGGGAATTTTATTGACTACTAATTAAAATTTTATCCCTTTTCAGAGCATCTGGCAATACAGCATAAGCACTCATTACATGTACAGGACTCAAAATATATGGACAATCAGTGTATTTTTATCCTTTGAGAAATACTCAAAGGACATAACGCCCAGGTCTTGGGAAGCTTCCAGTGATTGGAAGACATTCTAGTGGTGTTTAAATGCCAACATCCAGAACGCCTTCAAAGGTCTGCACTTTGGTAGGTTGTCATTTTGTGCAGTACTATTTACTTATCTCTCATGACTTAAAAGCAAGAGTTACTTGAATTCTGGTTGAAGCTTTATTACAACAGCTATCAAGAGACATTTTTGTGTTAAGGTCCTTCGTTTTGTTGTCTGTTATCTTGGCAAATCAGAGAGGCAATAATATGCCAGCAGAATAGATCTAAAGGTGAAATATTTTCTAAGGAACCATTATGATATTGTAAGTCAAGTTCCATCTAATTTAATACATGGTTCTGGTTTCTATTGGCCTTGGTTTAATAGTCACTAAAGTGAAGGAAAATGGATAGAAACAACAGACAAAGAGAGAAGAAAGAAATAGCTGCCATTAGGGTACTAACATGTGGCCATTTTACAGACATAGAAACCAAGATTCGGAGACATTTTTAAAGGGTAGCCCAAGGTCACACAGCTATTGAGTTGTAAGGCCAGAATGCAAGCCTGGATTTATCATATCTCCGAAGTGGGTGAGGAGGAGGATTTGCAAGGAGAAAGCAACTGCAAAGCCCCCACAGGGCAGCATGGGCCCTGGGGTCTGGCTGAGGCAGAAGGGGTTGTGGGGGCAAGAAGCTTGTCTAACACTACAACCTGCCAGAGAACAAGGCTAGAGGCTCTGCCGTACAGCAGGGGAAACTGACACAGCTCTGACACTGAAAGGAGATTGAAAGAGAAAGGCCTCCCTGCCGAGAAGACAACACCTCTGTGGTCTGGGGCCGGAAGTCCCATTGCCTCTGTGGTGGAAAAGTACAAACTGAAAATCCAGGTTAAGGTAGGCCTAGATCCGCAGTCTCCAGGCACCTGACAGACACAAACTTACATCCTGCCTGGAGGTATTTTCAACATAAACCACAAAGAATCCCCACAGATAAACTTGAAACACTGGCATCCCAGGTGATGCTGGCACTGCTGGTCAAAGACCACACCAACAGGCACAGCTGACATCACCTCCGAGAGCCTGCTGTGTGCCATACATCATGTGGATTAATTAACAAGTGGGCGTTCACTTAGCTGAGTCCTTACCAGAACTTCAAAGCAGATGATACTCTTCCCACCAGGAGATGCTGCCTTAGAGAAGGCAGTGTGGTTTGCCATAGCAGGACAAACACAGGCCCTGGAGCCAGCGACCCCAGGGGCGTGTACAGGCCACTCAGCAGGCAGAGAGTGCTACATGCCACTCTCTCCACGCTCTCAAGTGGGCATCTGGCATGAAGGTCATCAGCAAATGTCTAGGGAATGAAATTAGCCAAATAATTAATGCAAGAATAACATATAACAGACACATATGTAACACAAGGCTACAGAGACTTGAAACTAAAATGATAAGAAAAACCTATTGTGGCAATGCTAACATCAGACAAGAAGCAGTAATACAGAGAAAGGACATTCTAGAATGACAGAAGGTGACAACCAAACAGAAATGCAATGTTCTAAACTTGTGGCATGAAATAACATGCATCCTAAGCAAAACCTGGCAGAACCAAAAGGAGCAGTAGACAAGTCCACGACCATAGTGGTAGATTCAAACCTCTCTCTATATATAACTGACAGAACAAGAAGGGAAAAATCAGCAGATATCTAGGAGAAACAACGCAATGACCCAACTTCACCTGAATCCCAACAACTGCAGAATATGCATTGCTTCCAAGAGCACTTGGAGCATTCGCAACACTCAACAAAGTTCAAAGGACCAAAGTCATACAGAGGACATACACCATGGAACTAAGCTAGAAATCATTTAAAAATAACTAGAAAATCCCCATATGTTTGGATATTATGCAATACACTTCTAAATAACATGAGTCAATACATCTTTTCAGCCAAATTTCTCTTGTAAGCATTTGTACTAACCTCAACTCTCATGTTTAAGAAATTCCATTTCCCCACATCCCTATCACTGCTTGATATGGTTTGGCTCAGTGGCCCCACCAAAATGTCATCTCAAATTGTAATCCCTGCTTGTTGAGGGAGGGACCTGCTGTTCTGGTGATAGTGAGTAAGTTCTCACAAGATCTGATGGTTTAAAAGTATGGGATTTTCTCTCTCTCTCTCTCGCCACCTTGTGAAGAAAGTGCCTGCTTCCCCTTTGCCTTCCACCATGACTGTAAGTTTTCTGAGGCTTCCCCAGCCATGCAGAACTGTGAGTCAATTAAACCTCTTTTCTTTATAAATTACCCAGTCTCAGGTATTCCTTATAGCAGTGTGAAAATGGTCTAATACAGGAAATTGGTACCAAAAGGGGGGCACTACTATAAAGATAACCTGAAAATGTGGAAGCAACTTTAGAACTGGGTAATGGGCAGAGGTTGGAATAGTTTGGAGGGCTCAGAAGAAGACAGAATGATGTGGGAACATTTGGAACTTTCTAGAGACTTGTTTGGACCAAACTGTTGATAGTGACAGGGACAATGAGGTACAGGCTGAGGTGGTTGCAGGTGGAGATGAGAAACTTATTGGAAACTGGAGCAAAGGTCACTCTTTCTATGCTTTAGTAAAGAGACTGACAGCATTTTGCCCCTACCCTAGAGATCTGTGGAACTTTGAACTTGAGAGAGAAGATTTAGGGTATATGGCAGAAAACATTTCTAAGCAGCAAAGCATTCAATAAGGGACTGGCTGATTCTGAAAGCATTTAGTCATACACATTCACACAAAGATGGTTTGAAATTGGAACTTATGCTTAAAAGGGAAGCAGAGTATAAAAGTTTAGAAAATTTGCAGCCTGACCATGTGGTAGAAAAAAACAAAACAAAACATTTTTTGGGAAGAAATTCAAGTTGGCTGCAGAAATTCACATAAGTAACAAGGACCTGAATGTTAATAGCCAAGACAATGGGGAAAATGTCTCCAGGGCATTTCAAAGTTCTTCATACCAGCCCCTCCCATCACAGGCCTGGAGGCCTAGAAGGAAAAAATGGTTTGTGGACAGGCCCCAGGCCCTGCTAATCTGTGCAGCCTTGGGACATGGCACCCCAAGTCCCAGCTGCTCCAGCTTTAGCCATGGCTAAAAGAGGCCAAGGTACACATTGGGCCATGGTTTCAAAGGGTGCAAGCCCCAAGCCTTGGAAACTTCCATGTGGTGTTGGACCTGCAGGTGCACAGAAGACAAGAGTTGAGATTTGGAGCCTCCGCCTATGTTTCAGAGGGTATACGGAAATGCCTAGATGTCCAGACAGAAGTCTGCTGCAGGGGTGGAGCCCGCATGGACAACCTCTGCTAGGGCAGTATGGAAGGGAAATGTGGGGTTGGAGCCCCCACAAGAAGTCCCCACTGAAGCACTGCCTAGTGGAGCTGTGAGAAGAGATCTGATGGTTTTATAAGGGGATCCCTCCTTCGTTCACTCACTCTTGGCTGCCACCATGTAAGATGTGCCTTTGTTTCTCCTTCAACTTCTGCCATGATTGTAAGTTTCCTGAGGCCTCCCTAGCCATTTGGAACTGTGAGTCAATTAAACCTCTTTTCTTTATAAATGATCTAGTCTTAAGTACACAGTTCTGGAGACTGGGAAGTCATGGCACTTGCATCTTGTGGGGATCTCCCTGCTACAGTTTCACATAGCAGAGGGCGTTGTGTGGAGATAGTACAAGATTGTGTCAGATCAGGTCTTTCTTCCTCTTCTTATAAAGCCACTGGTCCCATCATGGGGGCCCCACTCAAATGACCTTTTATAACCACAATCACCTCCCAAAGACCCTACCTCCAATAAACATATGGATTTGGGGACTAAGTTTCCAACACCCGAAGTTTGGGGAACATATTCAAACCATAGCAGTCCCATATCCTGAAAGGCTCCTTCTGGCCCAAGTCTCAGGTGTGTGAGCAGAGCCAGCCCTGCAGGAGTGAGAAATTGTTTCCCTGACCCATAATACGGGAAACCCAGGCACGGATGCATGTGTGGTGTCAGGTGAGCTTTACAGGGTCAGATGTAGGAGAGGGTTTTGCTGTGGTGTATGAGGGCATGTGACATCTCCACAGTGGGACAACCAGATATAGAGTCACAGATGTTCATGTCCCTGGCCCAGCTCCTGCCCTCAGGAAACACAGAGTGGGAAGGGAGGCAGAAATCACACAGGAAAGGTGATAACAACGTAGAAGACAGGTGTCCTTAAAGTGTAGGCCCAGAGAAGGGTCTAGGGTCATCCACAGGAGAGTTCCTCCCTCTGAAAGAATCAAGGGCATCTGGTAGGGAAGCTGAGCCTCAAAAGGCATTGGTCGGGAACATGGGGATAGAAGGGAGCAGAAGGCATGGATGGAGGGAGCATGTGTGCATAGATGTACAGGTGGGCACACATTAGCATATGTGCTGGTTATCTCCCGCTACAAAATAGATTACCCCAAGCCTATTGGCTTAGCACTTCAAGCATGTACTATCTCACACAGCATCTGAGGGTGTGGCTTAGTTGGGTGTTGAGTTTCTGACCTGGGGTCTCTCACAGGTTGGTGGTCAAGGTGCAGCTGCGACTGTGGTCATGGAAGGCTTGACTGAACAGGAGACCCCACATCCATGGCGACTCACTCACAGAGCTGTAGACAGATAATCTCAGCGCCTTGCCTCTTGGACCTCTCTGTACAGTGGTGGATCAGATGGGAATTGATCAGCACATGCTGCAAGGAAGCCTCCTGACATGGGAAGGAATGGCTGGAAAGGGAGACAGGGAGTTGTCGTCACTCCCACTCCGGGCCAGAAGTGGTGTCAGCTCCCACCAGCCACACCGGGCACTGAGGAGAGTCCTTGAAGAATCTGGCCCCATTTGTGGAAACGTCAGCCCTCAACTAAAGGCCTCTCTTACTTGTTCCACTAACAATGCTTAAAAGCCAGACCCAAATGGATCCAACCATTTCCAAATAACTTCATTGCATCCCAGAACAAAGGTAAAAAATATTTTAGAAATACGTAAGTGCCCAGCATCCAATAAGGTAAAATTCACAATCTATGACTGCCAATCAAAAATTACCAAGCACATAAAGAAACAGGAAAATATGACCTATAACAAAAATCAAAAACTACAAAATACTTAGTGATAAATCTGGGGGAAAAAAGTTGGCAATGACCCATTGATTCTCCTCCCAGGTGTCCTGAGGAAACACACAGGGATGTTCTTCAGGTGTTGTGATAGCATTCAAGACAACCCGCATGCCACCATCTGAAGGAGCGAGTAACTGAATGTCAAAGGCACATAAAAAGACTAACAGCCGACTGGGAACAGTGGCTCATGCCTGTAATCCCAGCACTTTGGGAGGCTGAGGCAGGTGGATTGCCCGTGCTCAGGAGTTTGAGACCACCCAGGGCAACATGGTGAAACCCCATCTCTACTAAAACTACAAATAGATTAACCAGATGTGGTGGCGCACACCTGTAGTCCAGCTACTTGGGAGGCTGAGGCAGGAGATCACTTGAGCCCTGGAGGTAAAGGTTGCAGTAAGCCAAGAATGTGCCACTGCACTCCAGCTTGGGCTACAGGAGAAAAAAAAAAGACTAACAGCTACACAAAGCAATGCCAGAGGCCCAGGAAGGACCATGGTTAATCTGAAGAGCATCAGGCTCAGAGCAGAGGTAAGAAATAGGAGATGGGTAGTACACTTGCATTCATTGAAAACACACAGACAGATCCTCACATCTCACAGAGTTTCAGAGTGGAAATGTGTGGGGTGGGCTGGGGATGGTGACATGGGAGGAGTGGAGCTGGGGGCAGACAGACTCCATGGAGCAACGACACAGAGGCACCGTCAGCTCTGCAATGCCCAGCAGGCTCCACACCCCCAGGGCCCCTCTCCATATGCACAAGGTCACTGCTGATCCATCTTGAGGGTCCTCTGACCCGCAAGGGATGAGAAGATGGCAAGAGATACTGACAGGTGAGTTTATAAATGTGTTTTGGTCTGAACAATGAGAACACTAGGACACAGGAAGGGGAACATCACAGGAAGGGCCTGGTGTGGGGTGAGGGAAGTGGAGAGGGATAGCATTAGGAGATATACCTAATGTAAATGACGAGTTGATGGGTGCTGCACACCAACATGGCACATGTATACATATGTAACAAACCGGCATGTTGTGCACATCTACCCTAGAACTTAAAGTATAATAAAATAAATAAATAAATAAACAAATAAATGTGTTTTGGTCACAATACCTAAATTTTAAATAATGCAGAATTATTGACACATAACGGACATCGGACTCTCTGTGCCTCCCAGGAGGAGACGAAGGTCAGTCTTTATCAGCTCTGTCCTGTGCATGCGCACACCACACCTGCCTGCAGCAAAAGCATCTAGAAGAGGTTGAGGCTCTCCATCTCCCACATTTCTTCATGCCACAAGCATTGCCGGGCACTTCCTGTGTGCACGGCACCCCTTCCAGATCCATCCCTGGCCTCCCAACGCCTTCGGTCTGACTACAGAGAATGGCTCAGGGTCTGGTGAGGGCTATAAGGGATCCACCATGGAAGCCCCAGGGGAAGGCTCCCCTCTCGCGCACTCCTCCATGTAGCTAGCTTGAGTCCACTTGTGTCAGACGCTGAGCTTGACGCCCACTCGGTGAGGAACAAGATAACCCAGACATGCTTTATGTCTGGCAGCCTGTGAAGGATGCTTTGGACAACGCTGTAGATTGAGCCACAGTCTGCAAAAACCAGTCAGCTGAGCTCCAAGATGTCCCTTGGGCCATGGGCAGATTAGCACTGCCTGGGAGTACCTGCCCCAGACCCCTTGGGCACAGAGATACCACCCAACTCAGGCCACTTCTGCTGATACCCTATTTGCCAACCTGCCCATGCCAGTGTCACTCATGGAGTCTCTCCCTGTGGCATCAAGTCCTCCCAGTGCCAGAGCCAGGTCTGTCCAGAGCAGGAGGTGGATCAGCTACCTCTGCCCACCAGGCAGGAGCCAGAGGATAGACTTGGAGTGGGAGTTTCAGCTACCCCAAAACTCAGCCACTTAAATGAATGGTCACTTTACTTGCCAGGATTCTGCAAGCAGGGCTGGGCTCTGCTGGGGGACATCTCCTGCTGGCCTGGCCAGCAGTCAGGCACATGCTACATGGAGCCGAAGGGTCAGTGGGGCCAGGCTCAGCTGGGAGGCTGGGACAGCTGTACCTCACTCTCTCCACAAGTCTCGGGGTTCAGTGCACTATGCGGCAGCTCAGGCTTCCCCAGTGCAAAAGCAGAAGCTTAGGCCTGGAACTAGCACACTTCCCTGTCACTCCCACCTGCTTCATTGGTTACAGTGAGTCACAGGACAGAGCACCCCGAAGCAGAGATACCAGGAGGCTTGCTTGCTAGTGACCCCAAAGTGACCGACTCCAGCAGAACATGCCCCTAAACTTGGAGCATCCCTGCTCCCTCCTACCTGCCCCTGCTCCCCCCCTGTGGCTGCATCCTGGTCCCCCAGCAGAATCCCATTCCCCTTTGGGCAGAACCTCTGCCCTAAACTTCAGGCCACTCCCTAATGGTCCACCAGGTCTTGCCAATCCTCTCCTCCCAGGGGATGGTGGCTGTGGCCAGACTGAGTCTCAGAGCGGCTTGGTTCCTACCGGCCTGAAAATGCCTGAGTCTCACTGCTGCTAAACCCCTGTTCCCCGCCGTGCCCACACACCCTGCCCCCCACACACGCAGAGGAGGAAGTGCTGATGGGGTTGGCCAGGGTCAGGCATTCAGGAGGTCCATGTTACTAGTGGACAGGGCTCCCATGCCCTCAAACTCACCATCCTCTCATGACTCTAAGGTTCCACTTTTGCTTCTCGGTCATCGCGTCTTCTTCCCGCCCACCCACCAAGCTGAGCAAACCTGTCCTGAGATTCACGTTGGGTTTGAGGTAGATGCCTGCTTGGGCCTCCAGTGTCAGCTACGTTTCCAACTCATCCTTCAGTGGCCCTGCGTGACAAAACAGTGGGGGTGTCTGCAACCCTTTGTTACCACCATACCCTGAAGAACCTCTCCTGAAGAAAGGCGCTTGACATTTAATACTCAGAGTTCACAGAAAGGACGTATCTCTCAGCTGATTTTTTAAATGCAATTATGCACTGCATGACGACCTGTTGGTCAACAACAGACCACATATAGGATGGTGGTCCCATAGATTATAATATGGTATTTCTACTGTACCTTTTCTATGTTCAGATATGTCTAGATACACAAATACTGACCATTATGTTATAGTTACCCACAGGAGTCAGTACAGGGACATGCTGTACAGATTTGCAGCGTGGGAGCAATAGGTCATACCATACAGCCTAGGTGTGAGGTAGGCTCTGCCATCCAGGTTTGTGTAAGTACACTTCAATGTTCATACAATAACAAAATCACCTAAGGACACATTTCTCAGAACATATCTGTCATTGAGTGATTTATGTCTGTACTTTTTTTCTGAAACAATTTTTATTAAGACATAATTCACATACTGTGGAATTCACCCTTTCAAAGTATAAAATTCAGTGGGTCTTAGTATATTTACAAGGTTGTACAACCATCTAATTCTAGAACATTTTCATCAAAGAAATCCCATCCTCATTAGCAGTCACTCCTCCGTCTCCGGCCCTGGTGACCAGCAATCCACTGTCTGTATCTATGGATTTGCATATCAGAGGAATTCCACAATAAGTAAACCTTTTGCATCAGGCTTACTTATCTTAGCATCAAGAATTATTCATGCTGGTGTATAAGTCAGTACTTTGTTCCATTTTATGGCTGGGTATTTCCTCCTATGGCTATTCCACATGCTGTTGATCCATTCACCAGATGAACACCTGAGTCGGAGCTGTCCCCACCTCTTGGTTACTATGAACAATGCTGCTATGAACGTTCATGTACAAGGTTTTGTGTGAATGCACATTTTCCATTCTCTTAGATGTATACGTAGGAGTGGACTTGCTGGATGGGCTTAACTTCTTGGGGAACCGCCAAACTCTTTTCCAAAGTGGCTGCACCACTCTCATTCCCAGCAGCAGTGTCCAAGGGATTGTCCTACATCCTCAGCAACGCTTGCTACCGTCCATCTTTCATATCATAGCTCTCCTAGCAGGCCTCACGGAATTACAGGGAACATTTTATTTTTACATCCCAAAAATTCAGTACACAAGTTTTAACAAAATTATGGGCAAAAAAAGTCTCAAGCCACTTTCCAAGTACAATTAGTAGAATATGTGAACCACATGTGATGTTTACGACATGACTTCTCTACCCCGCAAGCTGTTCTCCAACGTGGCCCTGACACTACTCCACTGAGAGGGCCTTCCTCCCTGGATCTACCGACCAATGGACAGAGGTGACATGATGTGACTTTGAGACACATCCTAAGGCGAGGCAGCTCCACCTGTTCTCTGCAGCCCTCACTTCTGGAGCCCTGGCCATGTCAGAAGTCCCACTGTGATGAGCTGCCACACACAGAGCTCCCGAGAGGGTGCTGGGGGATGATGTGGCCCCCTGCTACCAGACTTGGGCTCTCCCAGCTGAGGCCCCAACACTGTGGAGCAAAGTCCAGCCAGCCCCTGTGCCCTCCTCAGCCCAGACTCACAGAAGCTGTGAGCACAACAAAATGGCTATCCTGGGCCCCTCGGTGTGGAGTCCGCCTTCACACAGTAACACCACTGCAGCCGCAGTGGTGATTGCCCTGCACAGGGCTGCTCCAAGGGCGGAGCAGTCACCCCTTGTGGCCCTTGCACAGCTGTGCTGAAGTCACGTGCTGGTGACCATGCCGGGACGTGCCAAACATGGGACATCACAGCCCCACAGATTCTCCCTCACCAGGAGGCACGATCTCACATTTCAGTTACGTTTGGGGGACTTGTTCGGGGATCTTAATTACAAATAAACACTTTATCGTGTTTTAGTTACATTTTGGGGACTTGCATGGAGGGTTTGGGGCAACAAGCAATGCATTATCATTTTTCCCATTTAAAGTAATGGGAGCAGGCTCCCAGTTTGTGCTGTCAGACGGGAAGTCTCATTTTAGCAGCAAATTGTCAGCATCGAGCAAGTCATGCCTGGACTGGCCTCTGCCCAACCTGTGTGGGTGACACCCTCAGGACCCCATATGGAGGCGCACTGTCGGCATCGAGCTGTCCTCAGCCCAGGATCTTATGGCCTCTGACCCCATCAGACAACATCAAAAATCCCCTCGAGGCACCACCCTTCTGCTGGAGGGAGGCCCCGCTCCTGCCCCAGGCACAGGGTGCTTCGAGAATCTGCCTGCTAAGCCTGAACATTCCACAGCCATGGGCATGCCCCAGGCCAGTTCCTCCTGCTCCCACCCTCCTCCCTACCCCTCCTGAAGTCCGGGCTCCCCAGCTGCCCCTCATGACCCAAGTGTCCATGAGGAGATGCCAGAGGGAAGGGAGCTTGGCCGGATGTGCAGCAAGGGTGGGAAAACCAGAGGGTGTCAATGGCTCCTAACTCCCATTCATTGCCTTTCCTTGCCAAGCCCTCCTTCCAGAGGCTCCTGCTGTGAACAGAAGGAGAAGAAGCGGGGTACAGGAGAGGAGCCGGGAGGGGGGATGGGGAAGGCACAGCGAGGCTCTGAGATATTTCTCAGGGGAGCAAGTGCAGCCCTAAGCAAGGCAGGTCATTCTGGGCTGGGGTTTTATCTGCTGCACTGGAATCAATGAGATAAATGGGAGGCCTTTCACCAGGAGCCCTTGGCACATAGCAGCTACAGGGTTCCTCTCATGATGCAGCAGGGGAGCAGAGTGGGGCTCTCCATCAGCCCCTGCAACTAAGGGCTCTCTTAGATACTTAGAGAAGAGAGAGCAGAACCAAGCCGAGTCCCACGTAAGTCCACCCCACCCTGAAACACACACACATACTCCCACAGTGGCCCTGGAAATCACCGACACATTCGTCACCCAGTCACTCACCTATAGCCCTCGTTCCTCCAGCAGGACACAGCAGTCGGGCATTAAGGCCATGTGAGGTCAGGAGAGGCAGCTCGTGTTGCAAGGAAAGGGAGGTGGCCCCTCATTAGGCACGGGCAGTCTGGGGCCAGGACACTTGGTGGGAAGCAAAGCTGGGATATCTCTCCCTGACGTGCCCAGGCGGCAGTGGGGCTAGGGCCCTTGGGCCTGCAGGGCCCAGGGCCTGCTCCCTATGGTCTGGAAACAGAATTGCTTTTTCCCCATAGTGACTACCAGCAGCATCCCTAAGGGAAGGGGGAGGGTGGCAATCAGCTCCCACCATGGGGACCTGGAAGAGCAGAGGCTTCTGCTGCCGCTTGGCTGCCCTCCAGCTTGGCCTGTGCACCCTGTGAGGAGGGATGGGGGGTCCTGACTCCATTTCCTCTCCTACTTCTCACTCTTTAGAGCTAGGGAGCAACTGGTTGGGGGCCAGGGCACTCAGCCTCTAAGGTCAGGCTGCCCAGGCAGTGCGGGTGCCCAGGGCCTGAGACTGCTGGGAGGTGGCAGGGGGGTGGTGTATGGGGACAAGGCTCAGCAGAGCCGGTGTTCAGCACACACAGGCTTCCTCCCTCAAAGTGGGGTAAGACAGCAGCTTCTGAGGGAGGCCAAGCACCCTGGTTCCCGTGCTGGGGACTGTGTGTAAAACCATCCAGGGTGGAGGCGCTGCTGCATCTGTGCAACGCCTGTGCAACACCAGGACAGTGCCTGTGGGCGAGGGCTGTGCCCAGGGCGTGGAACCGCTGTCCTCGCTGGCCCCACTGACTGGCACACAACAGATGAAACAAAAACAGTGCTCACTGGAGCGTGCTGGGCGAGTCACCCCTGAGCGAGGCAAAGCAGACACACAGAGATGGTGACCTGATCACTGGGGTTGCAGGGAGAGCCTTGGCCCCCAGACTCAGGGACCAGACAGCTCCACCGGCGGGGCACGTGAACCCCACAGGCTGCGGGGAAGGAGGCCAGCCTCCGTGGAGGTGCTCCTCCTGGGGTCAGGCTGCCGCGTCTTCTCTGCTGTCCTCTGGAGGAAGGCAGCACAGGACGGAACAGCCGAGCAGGAAGGAAGAGTGCAGGGAGACAGGGACTGCTGGGGCCACCGCCATCGCTGGGTGTCCTGATCCTACTTCCTCCTGACACCCCTGGCCCTGTCTGGTCATGGCAGGAAGGCCTGGTCCAAGGGAGCACATCCCCGACCCCAGGGGTACTGAGGCCGCCTCGCCCTCTGCTCAATGACTTCAGTGCACTAGCTCCATCGGAAGGTCTCTGTTGGAGGAGAGGACGCCTGACTGTTCAAGGCTTCAAATGAGAAAGAAAACATTGCTGCAGGAGGCCACCACAGCCAATCATTTCCTTTCCAAAGGAAGCCAAACACACACAAAGCCACGTCCTCCTCCTGCCCACCGTGCCTGGCACCACCCTGGACCCTGCCCTCTCTCCAGGGCCCTGTCTCATGCCGCACCCCGGGTCAGCTCCCACCACTCAAACCTTTACCCTACACCATGCGCCCGCACCCCAGGAGGGATTACGCAAGGGAGAGCAGAGGGTGGAGAACAGTTACGCACCCCCAATTCCTGAGCCAGGGACTGCCCAGACAGGGGTTCACGTGGCCGCTCAGAGACACTGTCCTCACTCCTGCCTAGCATGCCACGGGGAAGAGCGAGACAGCATCGAAGCCTTCACAAGTGGGGGTTCCCGAAAGTTTGCCCAGGCCTTTGAGAAGCATCCTAAGCCTGACTGTGAGAATGCGGCACGAGAACGGTTTCCTTTTGTTCTCAAATAAATGGCTCGGGTGAAAGCTTTCTGTCTGATATCCACCTGTTAGAGTTCCAAACCTCTTGGTTTCTACCTGATAAAATCGGTTTATGCATACGTTTGGGGCCTGGCAACGCGAAAGGAGAATGTCCTGCTATCTGGGCACAAGGACCCCAGAGCACCCTCTAGACTCCCCGCTGCAGCCTACCCCAAAGGCCTCACAGAGAACAAAGCAAGCCTAGGTCTCCAACTCAAGGTCAGTGTGGGGTCTCGTCTACTGCTCTTGCATCTGGTGCCACCCTTGCACCCCCTGCTCTTCCTTCTTCCTGCTCGCCCTGGGCCTCAATACCCTCAACCTCCTAGAAGCCCCCTGGACACAGGTGGAGGCCTCCCATTCAAACGTGGCAGGCCTTCTCCAGCAACCTGTGCTTCAGACGCCTATTTCAGAGAAAGGCCACTGGCATCATTTGTGCTGGAATGTAAATGACTGACTCGCTCCCTGATGCGTGGCTGCTTTCTAAGAAAAGGGCGCTCCAGTCTGTGGCTCAGCATATACTTGTCTCTCTTCCCTCCCAGGCCAGCAAATGAATTCTAAAGGAAATGAACCTCTTGCCACAAAAAGGACTGGAAGCAGGTGGTCAGCAAGCCAGCACGAGATTACAATCAATTTCTGGAAGGCAGAATCAGATGGAAACGTATTGGTAATGAAACAGGACGGCAGCTGCATCCCAAAATACAGGCAGGTGGGCAAGTCTGCCTGGAAGGACCCAGAGAGGCCTGGGTTCAACCACAGGGAGAGGACATTTGGGAAGCATCGTTGGGAAAGAGCAGCAGGACACACCACGGAAGGTGGACCCACCTCCTGCCCCTTAAGCAGGAAAGTCAAGGAGACCGGCCTGTCCCATCAGGCCCCAACAGACAGCCTGTTGCTTCCTGCTCAGAGCAGCTCCTGGACCTGGGGCAACCAAAAGCAAAGTGAGACCTTCCCAAGTCCAGGCGAGGACTCTGTCTCCCTCACCTGGCTCTCCCTCGCTGTGACTGCTGACCAGCAAAACGGGTTATGCTGGAAAGAGCCCCATCCAGCCAGGGCTCAGAGCTCAGGCCTCCTGCTTCACCCACGCAGGAGGGACCAGCCAGCCTGGCCCAACCTTCAGCTGCCCCATGTCCAGGGTGTGCCTGGGATGTGACCAGAACACAATTGATGTCATGGGGAACAAAGAGCACCCCACACGTAAGGGGTCCCAGCACTGACGGTAGGACGCAAGCAAATACAGTCAATGGACGACAGAGCATCCTGCAGGAACATGAGCTTCCCGCATCCTCAGCTCCTCCTCCTCCATCCCCAAGACACACACACCTGGGGCCTGGAAATCCTGTGAGGAGAAATCTCTTAGGTGGCAATTTCTACACCCCAGCCTGATTCAGAGCTGAATCCATTTAATCCTGATTCCAACTCTATGCAGTAGGGATCATCACCCTCCTTTTACAGAAATGGGAACCAAGGCACACGGCTAAGAAGTGAAGCGGCCAGGACTCGAACCCAGGGGTCTTCCCTGAGAGGGAGCACTCACCCTGCTCAGTACTGCCTGGAAACAGCACACTGTTCATGCTTTAGTTATTTCCTAAATGTGTAGACAGTAAAAGTCGTTGTTTGGGGTTACAGTTCTAAGGGTTTTGAGGACTGTATGCAGTCACACAACCACCACCACAATCAAGATTCATAACGGTCTCATCACCCCAAAACAATCCCTCATGCCGTCGCTCTGTGGTCAGCCTCACCCCCATCCCAGTCCCTGGCTGCTGCTGTTCTGTTCTGTGTCCAAATATCAACAACACATTTGTTTGGTTGTTTTGTTGTTTGTTTTTTGAGACAGGGTCTTGCTCTGTTACCCAGGCTAGAGTGCAGTGGTGTGACCTTGACTCACTGCAGCCTCAACCTCCCAGGCTCAAATGATCCTCCTACCTCAGCCTCCTGAGGAGCTGGGACTACAGGTGCATGCCACTATCCCTGGCTAATTTGTTTTTTTCTATTTTGTATAGAGACTGAATCTCACTTTGTTGCCCAGGCTGCTCTTGAAATCCTGGCCTCAAGTGATCCTCCCAACTCAGCCTCCCAAAGTACTGGGATTACAGGTGTAAGCAACCACACCCCACCAACAACACATTTTTAAAGACAAGTCTGTTGGTGTCCAGGACTTCACCCCTATCCCAAAGCCATGCCCCCTAGAATTCAGGGGCAATGTGAATTAAGACTGAAAACATGTGAGTGACCAAACCTTAGAAACATTTATGACATGTCTCCCACATAACTGGAGTCAAAAGGTACCCGGCCAAGCCTGGCTTGAATAGAGAAGCTTCACAAAGATTCAATAAATCCCAAATCACATGACTTTCTGAGTCTTCTCATTCCTAGTTGTAAAAGTTAACAGTAACCACAACCTGACATGGTAGTCACATGTAAAATAATGAAGTTGTGCCCTACCTCACACCATGTACAAAAAATTAACTCAAAGTAGGTCAAAGACCTAAACATAAGAGGGAAAACTATATAGCTCATAGAGGAAAACAGGAAAAGGTTCATGACATTAGACTCAGCAATGATTTCTTGGATATGACAACAAAAGTGTAAGCAACAAAAGGAAAATGCACAACTTGGACTTCATGAGAATTAAAACTTTTGTGCAACAAAGGATACTATCAACAAAGTAAAAGGGCAACCCATGGAGTGGGAGAAAATATTCGCAAATCACATATCTGGTAGGGGATTAATATCCAGAATATATAAAGAACTCCTAAGACTCAACAACAATAAAACAAACAATCCCATTTTTAAATGGGCAAAGGACTTAATAGACATTTCTTCAAAGAAGACATAAACATGGCCACTAATTGCATGAGGCCAGGTGTGGTGGCTCATGCCTGTAATGCTATCATTGTGGGAAGCCAAGGTGGGCAGATCACTTAAGGCCAGGAGTTTGAGACCAGCGTGGGCAATAGTGAGACCCCCCCCCCATCTCTACTAAAAATTTTTTAAATTTTTTAAATAAGTGCATGAAAAGATGCTTGACATGACAGATCATTATGGAAATGCAAATCAAAACCACAATGAGATACTACCTCACACCATTAGGATATCCAAAATACAGAGAAAGAGAGAGCATAACAAATATTAGTGAGAACATGGGGAAATTGGAAGGCTTGTGCATTGCTGGTGGGAATATAAAAGTGGTGCAGCTGCTGGGAAGAATAGTATGGTGGCTCCTCAAAAACTTAAACACAGAATTACCTTATGGCCCAGCAATTTCATATCTGGGTATGTAGTCAAAATAATGGAAAGCAAGGTTTCGAAGAGATATTTGTATACCTACGTTCATAGCAGCATTATCACAATAGCTAAAAGATGAAAACAACTCAAGTGCCCATTGACAGATGAGTGGATAAACAAAGCATGGTGTGCACACACAATGGAATGTTATTCAGCCATAAAAAGGAATGAAGGTGCAATACATCCTACAACGTGGATAAACCTCAAAAGCATTATGCTAAATGGAATAAGCCAGATATAAAATGATAAATAATGTATGATTACACTTACATGATATACCTAGAATAGGCAAATTCAGAGACACAGAAAGTAGAATAGTGGTTACCAGTGGCTGGAGGGAGGAAATGCGGGCACTTACTGGTTAATGATTACAAAGTTTCTATTTGGAGTGATGAAAGAATTTTGGAAATGAATAGCAGTAACCACAACACTGTGAATGTAATTAATGCCACTGAATTGTCCACTTAAAAATGGTTAAAATGACAAATTTTATGTTATGTATATTTTACCCAATTTTTAAATTAATAATATACTACACCAAAGCCACTGAATTATATACTTTGAGTGAATTGTATAATATATGAACTATATCTCAATAAAACTTTAAAAAGAGAAAAAAATATTAGTGATAGCCACCACCTGGCATGAGGAACTGGGGAAGGCTTGTGCCCTTGGCCTTTGGTGCTGGGACAGTTAGTATTTTGTGGTTGTTAGCATCTGCCTGTAAGTCACAAGACAGACCAGAAATTCCAATTCTTTTGTGCAAAACACACACACACACACACACACACACACACACACACACACACACACAAAAACGGGTAGTTTCCACCTTTCCTGGCCATAGCCCCATTTACAAGAACTTAGCTGAGCACCAGGCTAGAGACTCGTTTGCACAGCAATGACCTAGGGACCCAGGGACTGCCCTGGACCTGCCTGGAGCTGCAAAGCCCCCACATGGGACATACTAGGGAAGGTTGTGGCTGGTTTCAAGTTCTCTACCCTGCTCCTCACCAGCTCTATTTTATGTTAGATCTCATAAAAATGGTTAGCATTATAATTCAAAGTACACATGCAAACTGTTGACTTCATTATGTTGCTATCAATCTACTAGAGGCATTATATATGATTTATTGATTCTTTAAAGAGGAACAATACCTCATTTCTTTATATGCACATTCTCTTCTGGACATTAGCAGCACTGCATATGCACAGACGTCAAATCAGGTGAGAAATTCAGACTGGAGAGAATAGGCTAGGATCCATTGTGGGCTCTTCATCAGGAGAGTTGCTGGAGGGAAGCAGAAATTGGGGATTACTCTGAAGGCCTGATGCAGTGCTGGACAAGACAGGCTGGCCCAGACCTCACCAACTAGAGTCTGACATGACGAGTTGTCATTACCACGTGCAGGACTCTTGTCCACAGTGGGCCCTGGAGCTACCAGGAGCAATAAGAACCATTAACTGGACTGGTTCTCCATGCCAGACACAGCTGCCTCGGGCCATGCCTGAGAACACTGAGCCTTCGTGAGACTGAGAATCCCTAAGCGACACAGAGCGGAAGCAGCAAAGCCAAGTGCCAAGACGAAGCCACCTCTTTGCCTAAGCCCCACATCCTGATTCCTCAGCGATGGCCACTGGGCTCAAACACCTCCAAATAAAGTGAGGAGGAGGCAGCACAGAGAGCCCAGGGTACGGAGCACCTGGGTCAGAGCTAAAGCTCAGCACCATCTGCTGACATTCTTCTTAACTGCATACAAGTCATGCAACAATTCACAGGGCCCACTGACTGGCACTATGGTCATCAGAACACTAATTCAATCCACTGCATCACCTTACTCTGAGTAGCAAGATTACACACCCAGAACCTTGCCAGGCACTTTGTGGTTGCCCCACTTAAGAGGCAGGGGGCATTTCCCTGCCCCTAGCCTCTGGGTTTGGTCAATAGGACAGAAAAGGGCAGAAGTAACAGTGCTCCAACCCCAAGCAAAGCTCTGCAGGCTTCCACTTGCCTTGCCATGCTTGCTTCCACTTGCCTTGCCATGTTTCTCCCAGGACCACGTGCACACTCCCAGGCCCGCCTGCTGGAGCACTGGAGACAGAGGGAGCAGAGCCCCCGGCCTCCATCAGCAACTCCAAGCCAGCTGGCCCGGCGGCTGGGCCTCAGCACCCTTGGTTACACCGCAAGAATTGGTAGGCTCGATGGTCATTTCTTCGCGCGAGGTGAGCAGTGTGGGCATCACGCTCTCGTTCTGCTGAAGAGGCTGGGGTGCAGGGGTGCCCGAGATCATTTCAGTTGTACGTGATGATGCTGTGAGTTAAACACAGGTTGTCTGGCTCCCAGGCAGAGCACTCTGCTCTCTTCTTGCCATCCTTCCTGGAACAGAGCCAAAGCTCCTGAAAATACCTTTAACTGGATAGTTGTTTTCCACTGAAGCTTTCTGCTTCTGTTTCTGTTTCTTGGGCTTGGTGCATCAAGTTTCCTGGTTTCCATAAAAATCCAACACCATGATGAGAAAAGAGAAAAGCTCTGGAAATGGCACAGGGCCTTTCTTTAAGGGATGTGGCCGTCACCTCCGTGCATGAGACTGGTGTGTGACCAGACTCTCTGTTGGCAGCCTTCATGGGAATGTACTAACTTGTGGTCTTCAGCTTCCCAGCCAAGCCTTGTTCACAAATGTGTGGAAAATTAAAGCTACTTTTTTTCAAGTTTTAACAGCAGCCATAAACTCATTCCAAGTCTCATGGTTAAGAGGTATGGGACATCTTGTTTTTCAGCCTGCTTCAGCTTAGGGGCACAGTCCTTGGTCACTTGTATTCATACATGATAGGTCTAACTTCTATATTACTAACATAAATAAATAGCATCATCTACCTTCGCTCCTGGAAACTGAGGAATTTTTAGGAGTCCAGTTCACAGGCATAAATCAGGTCTTGAAACATGGACCAGTGCTCCCTACAGACAGTTACCAGCCTACTAAATTTCTAAGACACGAGTGTAGCAAATAAAGTTAGCTGACAGACGTTTCTCCTTTTTCTGGCCAGCAAACCTCACTGGTGTTCACAGAGCCACAGCCTAACTCCAAGGGGATGAAGGTGCATCAGAAATTGGGCCAAGCCAGTCTCAGAAGTCTAATTCCTTTTGAAGAGACGTGTTCATATGTGGACATACAATCCAGTATTGGCCAATGAGACATTAAGAGAAATCTTCTGTGGACATTGAGGAAGACATTTTTCCTCTATCATAAAAAGAAAGGAGAAGCCAAGATGCATTTCTCTGTGTCTCTCACTCCCTCCCTTCTCACCCCCTCTCTTCTCGGGCAGTTGATTTGCTGATTGCCTGTGATCTTGTCTCTGAACATTATAGTTGGGGGAGATAGTGTGGGAAAACAGAACCTGGAGCTGAAGCAGCCATCTTGTGAACATGAGGCAGCAAGCCCAAAGACAGAAGGCCAACAGACCCAGAATGGCAAACAGAAAAGATGGACAGAGCCTGGGCCCTGGATGACAGCAATGAGCCACTGAATCAGCCCTGGCACCAGCTCCCTCTCTACTTGTAATGTGAAATAATTCTGTGACTTTTTAAGTAACTTTTAAGTTTGGATGCTCAATTCCTTGCAATTGAAAGCAACAAACACACAGATGCAGCAACTTGTTTTATGAGGCCATCATAACGTTGCTTCCCAAACCTGAAAAGGACACTTTGAGAATGGAAAATTAGACATCATTCTTTCTCATGAGCATAAATGCAAATATCTTAAAGAAAATATTAGCAAATCAAATTCAGCAGTATATGTGAATGGTAATAGAACGTTCAAGTTGGGCTTATTCCAGAAATGCAAGGTTGACCTATCAATTGTATTCTACCACATTAACATAATAAAGGAGAAAACCTATGGCCATTTCAATAAGTACAGACAAGTATTTGATAAAACACCCACACATAGGTGGGGACAGGAGGGGCTACAATGGGATCTGGATGATGGTCATATAAGTGTGTTCACTGTAAAAATTCCTGAAGTTGTAACTAATGAACTGGACATTTTTCCATATGCATGTTACAGTCCATTTGAAAAGCTTACCTAAGAATGATGGCTCAAATTTTCTCATAACAATTAAAATTAAACTGAATTAAAAGTTAAAAGCTTTTCACATAAAAGGCACCAGGCCCAGATTGCTTTACAGGCAATTTCCAGTCAGGTGACATATTGGGCAAAAGTTCTCTGCAATTGCACAACTTCTCCAGAGCATGTAAGCACTTGAGTTATAAGGATGGTAAAACACTGATACCAAACCTAAATGACTTCTAATGCAAGATCACTCAAAAACATAAATTTGAAATCCTACACAAATTTTAGGAATTTGAATGTAGTACTTAAAAACTGATGACATGGCAAAGTAGGGTTTATCTCAAAAATGCAACGTTGGTTTAAAATTGTTGAATGTAGTTTACCACATAATGGATAAAACAAAAAGTCAAGATTATCAATAGATGTAAAAAAAGGGGGGATTTGATAAAATTCAATAGCTCATGAATTAAAAACTCTTAGCAAACATTCTGGGAAGACAGCAGAAAAGGAAGCACCAGAAATCTGTCTCTCCACCAAGATGACAATTGCACTGGCAGAATCTCTCTGAAGTAGCTATTTTGGAACTCTAGAGTCTATTGAAGACTGTAACTTCAAGGAAAAGTTTAGGACATTCAATTGCCATTAACTACCGTCAATTCTAACTCTTAGTTACCCTTCATACCAGCTACCCAGCTCCAGTCCCCAGCCCTGGGGCAGGCAGCTGTGCACACGTTCCTGGAACTAGTGGATTCCAGAGTGGACAAAAAGATCCCGTCCTCCATATAGCTGAGATTGGTGCTCTGATTGCTGCTTCTGATCACAGAGATGCAGACAGAGGTAGTGGCCATTGTGGCACTCCCAGGCCCTCACCACATTGTTGTATGCCCCTCTCCTTCAGCCAAAGTGGCATCCAGGGCATTTAAAGGGCTGGTGCCATTCCCACCCTACCCTTGTTTTATTTTTCTTCCCCACTTGGGAGCTAGGCATTGAAGACTAAGCCGCTCAAAAGCAACCACGTATAAGAGGGGAAAGATAGTCCTGTACATACCCAAGGAAAGGCAGAGACTCAGAAAAGACCTGAGAAGAACTTGAGTTGACACTTTAGGTTGATCTTTGGCACAGAGATGCCTTATAACAATCAAAAAAGAATAACAAAAAAAAACAGCAAGCCCTAGGGAAGGGAAAATATCTGATTTTATTTTAATATTTAATATTTAAATAATATTATTTATAATAATACAACTTTGAGTTATATTATTAGACTCAAAGTTCCAGTTTTCAACAAAAAATTACAAGGCATACAAATAAATAAGAAGTTATGGCCCATTCAAAAGAAACATTTTGACAGCAGAAACTGTGCCTGCAAAACACCTGATGGCAGATGTACTGAATAAATATTTTAAAACAATGGTCTTAAAGATGCTCAGAGAACTACAGGAATATTTAGAGGAAGTTAAGAAAGCAATTTATGAACAAAATGGAAATATCAACTAAGAGACAGAAAATCTAAAACAAAACTCTAGAGCTGAAGAGTACAATAACTGAAATAAAATTCAGTAGAGGGATTCAAAAGCAAATTTGAGCAAGAAAAAGAAATAATCAGCAAACTTGAAGATAGGAGAATGGAAATTGTCAAGTCTGAGGAAGAGAAAGAAAAAGGATTGAGAAAAAGGAAACAGAACCAAAAGGACCTGCACCAAGAAGACCAACATATGTGGAAATCCCAGAAGGAGAAGAGAGAAAAAGAGGCAGAGAGAATGTTTAAAGAAACAATAATCAAAAAAACTTCCCAAATTTGATGAAATACATGAATATAGACATCCAAGAAGCTCAATGAATTTCAAGTATGATTAATTCAAAGAAACCCACACTGACACACTTTACAATTAAACTGGCAAAAGCCAAAGACAAAAAGAGAGTTTGAAAGCAACAAAAGAGATTGCAGTTTGGCACACACAAAGGATCCTCAATAACATTATTAGCAGATAGCTCATCACAAACTTTGGAAGCCAGAAGACAGTGGGCTGATATATTTGAAGTGTTAAAAGAAAATAGCCTGTAAACCAATAATCCTATACCCAGGAAAACTGTCCTATAAAAGTGAGGGAGAAAATTAAGACATTCTCAGATAAACAAATGCTAAGGAAATTTGTTACCTCTAGGCACTCCCTGCAAGAAATGCTAAAGGGAGTCTTGCATGTTGAAATGGAAGAACACTAGACAGTAATTTGAAGGCATATGAAGAAATTAAAATTTTAGTAAAGGAAAATACACAGGAAATTATAAAAGCTAGTATTTTTGAAACAATAGTGTGTAACTTCACTTTTCTTACATGATATAAGAGACTATCACATTAAAAAAAAGACTAAAAGTATTATTGTAACTTTAGTTTATAACTCCACATTTGTTTTCCACTTAAGAGACTAATACATTAAAAAATTATTAGTTTATGTTTTGGACATGCAATGTATAAAGATGTATAAAGATGTAATTTTGTGACATCAACAACTGAAGGGATGAGAGCAGAGCTCTTAAAGGAAGATAATTTTTGTACGTTGTTAACGTTAAGCTGTTATAAATTTAAATTAGAATATTATATCTTTAGGATGTTACACGTAATCCCTATAGTAACCTCAAAAGACATAGCTAAAGAATATACACAAGTGGAAATGAGAAGGGAATTTAACTGTTTTACTACAACAAAAATATCGACTAAACATGACAGAAGACACTAATGGAGGAAATGAGGGACACAAAAGCAATAAGCCAAATTGCAGAAGTAAGTCTTTGTTTTAGTCCATTTGTGCTGCTATAACAGAATACCACAGAGTAGATAATTTACAAATATAAACTTATTTTCTCAAAGTTCTGGAGGCTGGGAAGTCAAAGTCCAAAGCACCTTCTTTTTTGTATCATCAGCAGAAGGGCAAGAGACACAAGGGCATCAAAGTCAACTGTTTAAAAGGGCATTAATCCTACCCACAATAAGGAGCCTTCATGACTTAATTACCTCGCAGAGGCCCCACTCCTTAGCACTGTTGCTATGGCAATTAAATTTTAACATGAGTTTTGCTGGGGACTACTATTCAAACCATAGCACCCATGTTGTTACTAATTAAGTGTAAAATGGCTTAAGCTTTTCAACCAAAAGACAGAGATTCGCAGAATAGATTTTTAAAATAATGATGCAAATGCATGCTATGAGAAACTTACTTTAGATCTAAAGAGGTTGAAAGTGAAAGAATGAAAAAGGATATTCCATGTAAATAATGACCAAAAGAGACCAATCATGGCTCTATGCTAATATGAGGCAAAATAGACTTTAAACTTCAAAAGATTGCAAGAGATATAAAAGATATTCTATATTAATAAAAGCTTCAATTCACAAGAAGATATAGCACTCATAAACATTTATACATCTAACAACAGACCATCAAAATAAATAAAGCAAAAATTGATAGAATTGAAAGTAAAAATAGGCAGTTCTATAATAAAATTTGAAGACATCAATATCCTACTCTCAATAATAGACAAAATAACTAGACAGAAGATAAGTAAGAAAACAGAGGACTTGAACAACACCAACTAGATCTAACAAACATGTAAAGAACAGTCTACCCAGCAACAACAGAATACATACTCTTCTCAAGTGCACTTGAGAAGTTTCCAGGATAGGCCATATGTTAGGCCACAAATTAAATTTCAATAGGTTTCAAAAGATATATATCACATAAAGTATCTTCTCCAACCATGACAGGATATAATTAGAAACCAATAACAAGGAAAACTGAAAAATTTGCAAAGCTTTAGAAATTAAACAACACACTCTTAACCAGTGGATCAAAGAAGAATTCAAAAAGAAAATTAGAAAATACTTAGAGACAAATGAAAACAAAAACACAACATACCAAAACTTATGGGAGGCAGTGAAAGCAGTTCTAAGGGAGAAATGTATAGCTATCAATGCTTATATTAAAAAAAAAAAAAAGATCTCTCAAATCAACAACCTAACTTTATATCTTAGGAACAAACTAAACCCAAAACTAACAGAAGGAAGGAAATGGTAAAGCCTAGAGACAAGTGAAATCGAAAATATAAAAATAAGAGAAAATTAACATAACCAAAATTTGTTTTTTCAAACATTTAGCCAGATAGACTAAGAAAAAAGAGAGAAGACTCGAGTTACTAAAATCAGAAATGAAAGTGGGGACATCACCATCAATTCTACAGCAATGAAAAGGATTGTAAGACAGTACTATGAGCAACTATACTCCAACAAATTAGATAACTTAGATGAAAGGGAAAATGTCTATAAATACAAAATCTACCAAGACTAAACCACAAAAAAATAGAAAATCTGAATAGATCTGTAACTAGTAAGGAAATTGAATCACTACTCAAAAATCTCCTGACATAGAAAAGCCCTGTAGCTGATTGGTTTCACTACTGAATTCTACAAAATATTTAGAGAAGAACTAACACCACTCCTTCTCAAACTTTTCAAAAAAGATTAAAAAGGAGGAGACACTGCCTAACTCATTCTATGAAGCTAGTACACCCCTTACTAAAGTCAGGTAAAAACATAATGAACAAAACATCCTTTCATGATAAAAGCACTACAAAAGTAGTAATAGAAGGAAACTACCTCAAGATAATAAAAGCCATATATTAACATCCTACAGCAAACATCATTCTCAATGGTGAAAGACTGAAAGCTTTTCCTCTAAGATTGGGAACAAAGCAAGGATCCCTGCCATCAAAACTTCTATATAACACTGTACTAGAAGTCTTGCCAGAACAATTAAGCATGAAAAAAAATGAAAGGAATCTAAATTGGAAAGAAAGAAGTAAAATTGTCTCTGTTCATAGATAATATTATCTCATAGGTAGAAAACCCTGAGGGTTTCACCAAAAAAAACCTGCTAGAACTAAGAAACAAATTCAGTGAATTAGCAGCAAAGTCCACACACAAAAGTCAATATTTGCATTTCTATACACTAACAACGAAAAAATCCGTAAAGGAATTTAAGATAATGACTCCATTTGCAATACTTAGGAATTAACCTAACCAAGGAAATAAAAGTTTTGTACAAAAAAACTATAAAATATTTCTGAAAAAAAATCAAATAAGGCAAAAATAAATGGATGGCACTCATAATTATAGATTGGGAGACCTAATATTGCTGAAATGTCAATATTATGCAAAGAAAATCTATATATTTAATGCAGTCCCTATCAAAATTTCAAAACCCATTCTGAAATTTATACTGAATGTCAAGAAACTCTAAATTGTCAAGAAAATTCTGAAAAAGATGAATGAAACTGGAGAATTCACACTTTGAGTTCAAAACTCACCACAGAGCTACAGTAATCAAAACAGTGTGATATTGTCATAAAGACAGACATCTAGACCAACGAAATAGACTAAACAGTCCAAAAATAAACCCTCACAATAATGTCCAAATAATTCTCAACAAAGGTGTCAAGACCATTCAGTAGGAAAAGATGATCTTTTCAACAAATGAGCTGAGCAAACTGCATTTCCACATGCAAAAGGATGAAATTAAACCCTTACCTAATACCATATACAAACATTAACTCAACATGGATCAAAGATCTAAATGTAAAAGGTGAAACTATGATACTCTTACAAGAAAAATAGGGAGAAATCTTCATGAAAGTGTACTTGGCAATGTTTTCTTAGACATGACACCAAAGGCACAGACAACAAAAGAAAAAAAATAGACAAATTGGACTTTATTTTGTAAAAATTTTAAAATTTTGTGCATTAAAAACCACTATCAACAAAGTAAGAAGGCAATCCATAGAATTGGATAAATTGTTTGCAAATTATATCTCTCTGATAAGAGATTGTTATCTGGATTGTTATCCAGAATATAGAGAATTCCTAAAACTCAGTGACAAAAAGCAAACAACCCAATTTAAAAATGGGCAAAGAACTGTAATAGACATTTACCTAAAGAAGATGTAAAAATTACCAATAAGCAGAGGGAAAGATGTTCAATATCACTAACTATTAGGGAAATGCAAATCAAAACTCTAATGAGACACCACCTCATACCTATTAGGATGGCTACTATCCAAAGAAAACAGAAAATAACATGTGTTGGTGAGGTCGTGGAGCAATTGAAACCCTTGTACACTGTTGATGGGAATGTAAAATGGTGCAGACACTGTGGAAAACAATATGGTGGTTCCTCAAAAAATTGAGCATAGAATTACCACATGATGCAGCAATTTTACTTCAGGTCATGTAAGCAAAAGAAAGCAGAGTCTCAAAAAGATATTTGTACAATTCACAATATCTAAAACAGAAGAAATCCAAGTGTCCATCAATGGATGAAAGAATAAGTGAAATTTGGTGCATACAGAAAATGAAATTTGGTGCATACAGAAAATGAAATTTGGTGCATACAAAGAATTGATATGGAATCTCACCTCTGAAAAGGAAAGCAATTCTGACACACACTACAACATACACAAACCTTGAGGAGCCTATACTAAATGAAATAAGCCAACCCCAAAAAGACAAATACCATAGGATTCCCTTATATGAGGCACTTATAGTAGTCCAAATCATAGAGACAGTAAGCTGGAACGGTGTTGCCAGGGGCTGGGGAGAGGGTAGAATGAGGAGTTAGTGTTTAATGGGCATAGAGCTTCTGTTTTGCAAAATGAAAGAGTTCTGGAGATGGATGGTGGTGATGGTTGCACAATGATATGAATGTACCTATTACCACTGAACTCTACACTTGAAAATGGTTAAGGCCAGGCATGGTGGCTCACAACTGTAATGCCAGCATTTTGAGAGGCCAAGGCAGGTAGATCACTTGCAGTGAGGATTTCAAGACCAGCCTGGCCAACATGGTGAAACCCTGTCTCTATTAAAAATACAAAAATTAGCCTGGCGTGGTGGCAGGCACCTGTAATCCCAGTTACTCGAGTGGCTGAGGCACAAGAATCACTTGATGCAGAGGTTGCAGTGAGCTGAGACCTCCCCACTGCACTCCACCTTGGGAGACAGAGGAAGACTCTGTCTCAAAAAAAAAAAAAAAAAAGGATGATTAAGATGGAAATCTTATGTTTCTTATGTTATGTGTGTTTTATCACAATAACAAAATGGAAAAATATCTTTGATAAAAACATTTGTTAAGTCTTAGCAAATTTGGAATACAAAGACATGTGCCCAACCTAACAAGTTAAGCAAAAAGACTCATACACAATGCACAAATGTTGAAAAGCAGTCCCCTTTAACATCAGGACATAACAAGGACATCTATGTTCACAACTTCTATTCAACATTCACTGGAGGTGCTTAGCCAGCAAAAGCAGACAAGTAAAATTCTTTTTTAAGCATGTAAGAATTGGAAAGGAGGAAACAAATGTGTCATTTACAATTGATTCGACTGTCTACATAGAAAACCCAAGGAAAAAGAAGTGACAGGAAAATTATTAGAATTCAAATTTAGCAAGAGCCCTAGATAATGAGATCATATTCAAAACTCAACTGTATTTCTATAGACCAGAAAAACATAGAAAATTTGAAAACTAACAGTTTACAATGCTTTACCATTTAATTAAATCAATTTTAAAGGTGCATAAAATAAGTCTAACAAAAGATACATGAGACTTTGTGAGGGTGAAATGCATAAGACTGATTGAGAGACATTTTAAAAGATCTAAATATTTTAAAATACATTTTATTGTGTATATTTGAGATTTACAACATGATGCTTTAGGATATGTACGGATAGGAAGATGGTTACATGAAAAACTATGGATAGGAAGACTTGATATCACAATGTTAGTCCTTCACAATCATCAGTGGATTTAATGTAATCCCATCAAAATCTCCATAAGATTTTTGGAAATTGACATATTGGTTCTAAAATGCACGTGGAGGGTCAAAAGCCTTAGCAAAGCCCACACCCACTTGAGGAAGGAAAGTCCAGGGGAAGACTTGCCCTACTTGAGACTTGCCCTGCAACTCAATATGAAGCCAAATAATTCACACAGGGATAAAGAGTGGGCAAGAACAGAACAGAATGCAGAGTCCAGAAACAGACCCCAAGTGCAGGCAGCCCAGGGCAAGGCAAAGGCAGAGCTTCAGACCAGAGGAGACGGTCATGGGTGAGTGTCATGGAAGAGAGTGAAAATGGGTCTCCACCTCTGCCATACACACAACCAATTCCAGCTGGATGCAGACTAAATGTGCATGTAGCACCATGAAGACTTTAGGAGCTAATACAAGAAAATATCGTCAGGACTCTAGAAGAGAATGGTTCATTCAATAAGACATGAGATTCCATACTTGTACATTTGCTGTTGTTACTTACAACTGTTCGACAGATGCCAATCTACAGAGATTGGAAAGATAAGTTGCACACTAGGAGATTTGCAAGATATATTTTTTAAAAGAGATTTTGAAGCCACAATATATGCAGATCTCCTTAAAAATATAAAAATTACAAAAATCTAATAGGAAGACACACAGATTTACATTTCACTGAAGACAAACCCCAAATGGTCAGTAAACAGATGAAAAGGTGCTTTACTTCATTTCTAATCAGAGAATTCAAAATATAACCATAAAGAATTACAATTTCACAGCAACCAGACTAGGGAAGAAATGAAAACTTTAAATCTGAAAATTTAAGACTGGGACAGAATGTGGAGCTAGGGGAACTCTTGCTCATAGGAAAATTAACTGGTACACCCAACAAGAAAACCGTTTGCCCTCAGCTAGAAAGGCTGCAAGAGCTCATTTCCTGCAACCAGAAATTCTGTTTCCCAGCAATGCCCTAGAGAACCTTCTAAAAAGTGCATTGCCTGTGGCCACATATACATGCAACAATAATAATAATAAAACGTGGATAGAAAAGCTGAATATCTGCTTCCAAGTAGTTGTGCCCACCTGGGAAGGAAGAAGGGGACTGTAGTTAGGGATGTGCAGAAATGGCTTTCAACTGTGCCAATAATGTTTGTTTCCTTAAAAAATAAGTTAATCTGAAGCAAAGAGGATAAATCATGAACACTGGTTGAATCTGAGTGACCGTGTACAGTGATAGGACCGTGATGTTTTTCTGTGTCTTTGAAATATTTCATAATTTTAAAGTCAGTACCAGTTTTAAAGAACAAGAACCTCAGTTAGGTTTGTAGTCCTGGTGGAATGGCTGGTCTCTCTTCTATGGAGCCAGAATCTGCCCTGAACGTTATGAACAGGGAGGAAAAATATCCCACAAAGAAGGTGCTGGGTTAGGACCTAGGCAAAGGGGGAGTCTGGAACTTTACAATGGTTTAGCAGGAGGGAGGCCACTGCAGTGTTGGAGAGTCTAAGGGTGCACTTGTGAAATCTGCCTGCAGTGTTAAGGGGAGTCAGGTGCACTCTTCACCCGATTACGTATGATCAGTGTGGAAGTAGACAGGGCTGACCGTGCCAGGAAAGCCAGAGTGGGTGAATCTCCCGGGACTCCAGGACTCCTTTCTTTGAAGACACTGGGCTTGGTGCACAGCTGGACTCTGAAACTCATGTTTCTGGGGAGAATTCCTGCTGCCCCTTTATATACTGAAGTCCCCCTTTCATGGCCCCAGCAGCGGCTCTGCAATCCTTGTCTACAGGTGGGAACAGCAAGGCTCAGAAGAGTTGCGAACGCTGCCAGTGTCACCGCAGTGTCACCCATTAGAAAATGAGGGGTCCTGGATTCAAATCCAGGCATGGCTGGCTCCAAAGCCCATTGACCTTTCTCCCTAAGCCTCTTTCTCCTCACCGACAGCAGGAAGCAGAGGATGAGGCTCGGGTCCTCAGGAGAGACTGGGGTCCTCAGTGGAGCCTGAGGGAGCTGGCCTAGGCCCGAGGACCCTTAGGGGGCAGGGTCCTGGAGGCTTCCCCACCTGTTTCCCTCCCCTGGGCCTGAGTCCCCTCCTCTCCATGGGGAGCTACTGGACACAGGGGTGCCAGGGGTCGCCCCACCCTAGCTGGGCTGAAAACATCCCCAGGAAACCACGGGAGAGAAGGCAGGCCCACCCCGCAGGCCCCCAGCATGAGGAGGGCTGCCCAGTCGGGGGCAGATCATCGCAGCAGGAAGCCCTCTTCCTGCCAGACCTCAGGCCTATCTCCCTGGCTGTACGCTGAAGCCATTCTGGGTTCTCCAGATTTTTTTAAAGATAAAGCCAACTGCTCTATTCCGTTTTGTGGTGCTCTTCATCTTATCTGTGTGGAGTAATTTTGGCAGCTTAATCATATTTTCTGGGAAAATGTATTTGGATAGAGAAAAAACGTCTCCAGCCCTGTGAGTGAAGCCGGCCTGCAGGGCGTCCCCTCCTGTGACCTCCTCCCCCAGGAAGCCTAGGGGGCCTCCCCTGCATCCCCCCTGCAGGCAGGTGCTGAGCCTGTCAGGTGGGCTTGCTGGACCCATTCAACTCATAGAAGCCCCACCTCCAGCCTCTACAGGGAGGTGGAGACGGAGGCCCTTGCCAGCCACACCCTCTGAGCTGCCTGCCATTCCCCAGGATTCCGAGATGCCTGGCACCCACCATTCTCTTCCCAGCATCCCTGGAGCTTCCAGGCAGCCAGTCCTTGGGATGGGGTGAGAGGCAAGGCACCGGGAAGGGCCCACACACAGCTGCAGCAGCAGCAGCAGCAGCAACTGCGCAGCCTTCGGGGAATGCCTCCTGGGGGTCAGAAGCCGGAGGGCTCCTGTCCTCTGTGATCCGGCTTCCTTCCGAAGGGCCCCGAGTTTCTCAAGACTCAAGGACCCGGACGGGCACCCCTCCCGGCCTTCGCGATTGTGGCAGCCACAGCTTCCCGTGTGGAGGTGGTCCTCACGGGGGTAGATGGGCCTGAGAGGTTCACAGAATCCGCTTCCAGGAGCGCAAGGGTCAGCAGGACCCCAGACGCCGCCCTTCTGTTGTCCTTTCACAACAGGAACATCGTGGCTTGAAATGTGGCCCTGGGTGTAAACCACTCCAGCAGGCCCGGGGTATAGACTGATCTCAGCCGCCCACCCTTGCTGCACATATACCCCCAGCCCCGCAGAGGCCCTGCAACAGACGGAAACATCCTAACAATTCCAAATGTCTCACGTCTCTGGGAGTGCCCAAAACAAACACCCATTCCCTGCATGCCTTTGGCCAACCCTAATGGCTACAGGTGCCCGGTCTAGCCATGTCAATGAGGACACACTGGGGTCGCCTCCTCTCCTTTAAGAAACACCTTTCTTTCCGCCAGCCAGGGCCCCCGCTGTCTCCGGCCACAGGAGCTGTCTCCTGCCCTCTTGGACAGGTGCAGGTTCTCTTTTCCACCCTCACTGGGCTCTCACCCGCCGGCAGGCTGTGCTGAGAGGTTCACTGAGCCAACAAGGGCTAATCTCTGGGATGCCTCCCACTCCCTGGGGCCTGAGCAGCATCTGTGTGAGGAGCCGGGCTGGCTGGTGGAGAGCAGGGGACCCCAAGAGAGGGGGTAAGCAGGGTCTTAAGCGTGGGCTTGAGTGAGCTGCAGGCCTGGCAGGGGTTTAGAGGGGAGGGCGGTGGCCTCAACCTGTGCCAAACTCTGGCCCGTTCAAGGGAGTCTCACGAGGTCTGGGTAGGTGATAGGGCTCCCTTGGGGTCCTGACTCAGTTAGGACTTGGCACATGTGGGGAGCAAAACACCTCAAGCAGTCATTTGGCCACAATGCCACATTTTATGACCAAATGGCATGAGAAGCAGAGTCCCCCAGACTCGGGCATCCCGGGGTGGAGGTCCTTGTCTGGGGCCACCTGATGAGTGCTCGGGGTGAGGTCCAGATTGGAGGACCCTGGCCAGGGCCCTGCCCCCATGTGGGGTGATGGACATCCAAGGTGGGGCTGGAAATGGGGGGGGGGGGGGACGGGTAGGAAGGAGAGGAGGGGGAGGTGGGTGAGAAATGGGGGAGGACCCAGCAAGGCACAGGAACTGGATGGCACATTATGGCATGGAAAATCACGGCATTTCCTCCACTGTGTGGCAGCATCCCTACATCCAAAGACTTCGTGTGGGTTCCACTGCTGGTGAAAGCCAAGTAAACTCTCAGACTGACCTTCCAGTAGATAAAAACTCTGGGCAGAATACAAAGTCAACCACCTGCAGGCCTGAGGAGCCCCCAGGGCAGGCAGATGCCAGTCAGGTGCTGACATGTGGAGGAAGGGGGACCTGCGGGAGTTTCTGATGCCCACGTTTCCACCCTGTGGCGTCCCCAACCAGCACCTGAAGCAGCTGGAACTCCAGGAGCAAATGCGCAGAACAGGAGAGGACAACATGGGGCTGCCACAGCCTTTCCAAGAGCAGGCAGGTGGAGCCGCAGGTCCCACACAGCCTGCCTGACCCCGCTGAGCCTGAATCCCGAGCATCTGCCTGGGCTCCCACAAAGCCCCTGTGGATCTTGCACAGGCCCTTGAACCCTCCCAGCAGCAGCACACCCAGAGCTGTCAAGAATGCAGACAGGCCCTGCCCTAGCTAAACTGAATCAGAGTCTCTGTGTGGAGCCCAGGACTTTCTTGTTTATAAACAAGGTCTGCACCTGATTCACATGCATGCCAAGGTTTGAGAAGCAAGCCAAAGGTTCTCTCTATCTCTAAAGTAATAGATTTGGGGTCTTCAGTCTTCAGTTAGGGGATGGGAGTGTGAGGTTGCAGGGCCAGCGACCTGAGCCACATTGGAGCTCTGCAATCTGAGTACAATGCTGGGTTTACTTGCCAAACCCTAATTCAGCTGCAGTTCCCTTGGAAGGCAGAATTAGGACCCCTCGCTGCAGTGAGGATGAATCGAGGCCACATGTGGAAGCAGCTTGCTCATAGCAGATGCTCTTAACTGCTTCATAACTACTAGCTGTGGTCATGGCAGTAAGGGCCAAGGTGTGCTCGTGGCTACAGAGCAAAGGGCAAGGAGACTATCTCCCTCTTCTCAGGTTCCCCAGGATCCTAAGGAAGCGGTAAAGATACTGGAAGACCACTCCAAGCTCAGGGTGCACTGGACACTCCCCCCGCAGGGCTCCCTGTAATGGGAGTTGTTACATGGATGAGTTCCACCCCCGTGAAGCAAACTGCAGGATGAAAAAATGCTGAGAATGGTCCATTTTTCCCACCCTCTGTTCCTTACTAAATGCAGAGTCCAGTGGTGTCCAGATACATGTGGCCCTGTTCCTGTCCTCTGCCCACATCCCAAATCCACCCAGGCTCTAGAGCTGCCTCAGGGATGGGGCAGTCAGCGTGGGGTGCAGATCAGCTTTCAGTGGACGTGACCAAGAAGAGGCGACTCAGCCCAGCCCCTATCAACAACTGGAGAAAGTGTGGCACAGTAGAGACAGACCCAGGCTCTAGACCCAGATGTCTGGATTCAGATCCTGCCTTGCGGCTCCTCGCTGCTGACCTTGGGTAGTTATGTGACCATTTTGTGCCATGGTGTCCTCAGCCATGAAATTGAGAGAATGACAGTTTATTATTACATTATGCCTCATAGATAGAAGTGGCGTGAGAACTGATAGGAGCTTAGGAAGCTCGGGGCGAGGGGGGGGGCCTGCACACATTAATGCTCAATAAATGCTGCTTGTCATGACCTCATTTGGGATCCGTAAAGACACAA
This sequence comes from Piliocolobus tephrosceles, assembly GCF_002776525.5. Classification (NCBI taxonomy): domain Eukaryota; kingdom Metazoa; phylum Chordata; class Mammalia; order Primates; family Cercopithecidae; genus Piliocolobus; species Piliocolobus tephrosceles. The sequence goes on from NC_045453.1 coordinate 37,869,613, forward strand.
AATCCAAGCAGGTATGTGTTCCCACAGCTGAGAGGGGAGGGACTTGTGTGGAAGTCGATCATACAAATCAGGTCGTTTTTGTCACACCCAACTTAAACAGAGCTGAGGCCAGAGGAGAAAACCACTCAAGGCACAAGCCATTGCTCAAGAACGTAATGGTCTGCGAGCCTGGCTGCTGAGACTGCCTGCTGTTGCCTGAAACCAGTTTTATCTGTGGCTACTGAAACAAGCTGCTTCAACTCTAAGACTAATTTTACCCACCAAGGTCACTCACCAGTCAGAGCCTGCCAGTTCCCATAACGTTAAAAGTGACAATGAACATCCTGGGCAAACAATACATTCCTTTGTGCAAAACCTGCAACCTCCTCTTTGTCCTTTGGACATAGTGCAGACCACCCAATCTGTGAGAATGCCCCTGTATAGTATGTTCTCAATTGCTATAAAGAACTATGAGACTGGGTGATTTATAAAGAAAAGAGGTTGAATTCGCTCACGGTTCCACAACCTGTACAGGAAGCATGGCTGGGGAGGCCTCAGGAAACGTACAATCATGGCAGAAGGCAAAGGGGAAGCAGGCATGTCCTATGTGGCTGGAGCAGGAGGAAGAGACAGCAGGAGGAGGTGCTACGAACTTTTAAACAACCAGATCTCGTGATAACTCACTCACTATCACAAAAACAGCAAGGGGAAGTCCACCCCAAGATCCAGTCACCACCCACCAGGCCCCTCCTCCAACACTGGGGATCCCAATTTGACATGAGATTTGGGCAGGGACACAAATCCAAACCGTATCAGCCTCAAACTGCTATTATTGTATCCCAAATAAAACAGTAAATTTAGAGATTTGTTTCCACATATTTTATCCGACTTCGACACTTGGAACAATTGTTCTTCACTCAGTACTACCGAGCCTTTTGCTGGGAGGGCATGAAGACCTGGGCCAGTCCTCAAGAGCCACCAATGGTACTCCATCTGTCATGCCATCTGCATCCTATGGGGAGGGAGACTGCAGGACTGAGTCAAGGACCATGCAGCCCTAGGGAGGGCTACTTCCAAGGAGTCTCATCAGCGGGGTGGGAAGACAGTGCTGGGCCCCTCATTTAAGAGAAACATCGACTAACTGGCCAGGAATGCCTTCCCAAAACCAGGCTGAGGGCGCTGCAACCAAATTTGTTTCCAGTTCAGGGAAAGCAGGGCCCTCCAACCATGAAATGGGCTGGCCACCAAATGCGGTCATGCAAACACTGGAAATGTTATGGAAGAGCCGTCCCGGGATCCCCTTACACATGGAGATTGTGGGATTCCAGTCGCAAACTTGTGACTCATGTGGGAGACATGCGTGTTCCCCACGTATGTCCTGGGGCCATGGGAAGGTAGACTCATCTCTGCAAGTGCTCTGAGGTCAACAGCAGCTACGCAGCTCCTTTCGTAGCTCTAACCTGCTGTGGTGCAGACTGCGTGTGTGTATCACATTGTTGCATGCCAGCATTAAGACATGCACAGCTGCCACTTGACGCATGACCCTTGTCTGGAGCCAGATTCAATCAAAGCAGTTGTGAGAAGTTCCCATCTCCCTGGTAAGGGGAATGAGACAGTGTTAAGAATGGACTGTGACAGAGCAGGGAGGTTATGTTCTTGTAAAAAGTCCTCACCAGTCAGGGATATGTAATAAAGTATCTTCTAGTGAAATGACATGATGTGTGGGATTTGCTTCAAAATATTCCAACAAGAAAAAACGGGTAGTTTGTGTCTTGGGGCTGGGAGGCATAGATAACAGAGGCCTGGCAATGCCTGACAAGGGCAGAAGCCATGATGTGAACACGGGGACTCATTATACTGTTACCTCTACTACTGTATATGCCGGACATTTTTATAATAAAGAGTTAAATCATTTTGATCACTATTTTTAAGGCTTGTCTGTGTGTAAAAACACACACACACATACACACACGGTTTTTCCTCTGTGTTCTGTATGGCAGAAGCACCTGACAGCAACAACTCAAGCTCATCCTGAGAATGACCCTAGGGTCTAAGAAGGGTGTGGGTTGGGTCCCGAGCTAGGGAATCGGGAGTGGCCAACCTGGGGGTTCACACCTTATCTGCAAAGGACGTTCAGACCCCTGACTCATTCCTTGGAATGCAGGACATGCAAGGAAGCAAGGCCCTTTGTTTTGGGTTAAATGGAGGTTGCCAGGTGGAGGCTACTAAGTGAAAATGCTACAGAACTGCGTGCTTTTTACGAAAAGCAGCAGTTTTCCTGTCCAGCCAACCACTCCTGGATTGCCCGGTATGTAAGTCCTTGATAAACCCTACATCTCGTTCCACAGCTGTGGGTCCCTTCTTGGTCCTCTCAGACACATTGGTGTCAACAGGATCCAGCAGGACACTTTCACAGGGCAATCAACACAAAACGCTTCTGTGACCAAATATGGGGGAGCCTCCCTACACACTGAGCAAGTGATTCCACAGCAGACACCAGCGGGGTGTCCTCTAATTCGATTCACTTCCAACACTGTCTACCTGGAGACAGCACCAAATCACACAGGGTGAGGGCTCAGTTCCCAACGGTGCTCCCCTACCCCATCTTCTGAGGCCAGTTTTGAGCCCTAGGTTATGACCAGTGCTTCTGATGGACTGGCTATCAATCAGGGGTTCCCATGACCCCTTGCTTGGGTTCAGCTAATTTGCTAGAGTGGCTCACAGAACTCAGAGAAACACATTTACTGGTTTATTATAAAGGACATTACAAAGGTTATAGATGAAAAGATGTGTAACACTAGGTATGAAGAAGGGACACAGAGCTTCCACGCCTTCCTGAGCACCACCCTCCAGGAACCTCCATGCATTCTGCTATCTGGAAGTTCCAGGAACCCAGTCTTTCTGGGTTTTATGAAGGCTTCACTGTGTAGGCATAATCGACTAAACCATTCAACCTCCAGCCTCTCTCCCCTCCCCGGAGATCAGGGGTTGAGGCTGAAAACCTTAACCCTCAAACCTGCCTTGGTATTTAAGATGACCAGCCCCACCCTGAAGCTACTCAGGGCACCCAGCCACCGGCTATCTCATTAGGATACAAAAGACATTCTTTGTGCTAGACTCCACAGGTTTTAGGAATTGTATGTTAGGAAATGGGTCAAAGATCAAATACAGATCTCAGGTAAACGAGTGAGTAACCACCTCCGGCAGCCCATCCAGGCTCAGGAGTGCCTGCTGCCGTTGGCAAAAAGCACACAGTTCTCCAGCATTTTCACTTAGCACCCTTCACCTGGCAACCTCCATTTAATGCAAAACAAAGGGCCTTGCTTCCTTGCATGTCCTGCATTCCAAGGAATGAGTCAGGGGTCTGAACGTCCTTTGCAGATAAGGTGTGAACCTCCAGATTGGTCACTCCTGATTCCCTAGCTCGGGACCGAACCCACATCCTTCTTCGACCCTAGGGTCATTCTCAGGGTGACCTTGAGTTGTTGCTGTCAGGTGCTTCTGCCATATAGTGAATATGCACAGGCATCCACCTGCACCCAGGGACCTCACAATGCAGCTAGAATTGGCACAGGTGGAAGTATCTATGCCTGAAAACCAATAAGGGCCTCTCTCTCACTTTCTTTTTCTTCATATAACCAGTAGAGAAAGAAAAACAAACAAACAAACAAACAAACAACCCTTTTTATCTGAGGAATGCAAGCCCCTTTAAATTATCAGGCCCAGAGCAGCTTTGGAATGAAACGGCAGTCACTGCTGCATTCGCTCCTGAAGCTAAATCATCACCTCCTGAAGGCAGCTGCCACATGGGCTCTGGACTGATGTCATGCAGCCATCAAACACCATGGGCTGATGCCATCACTCACACCTGCAGCTCAACAGCAGAAGCCACTCTCTGACTGCTGTAGGGTTTTTCTTCTTAGTCACTTTGCAAGCCAGGGATCCCCAGCCAGTGACGCCCCACCCGGGCCTCACTCAGCCATGCTGGCATGCCCCAGCTCACCTGTGTTATAGCTTGTACCTACATTCAGTGGTTCCCAAGCTCTTGTACCATGCCCAAAGAGAAAGAGGATACACTGGACATTGAAGGGTGAGGAGGGCAGAGAAGAATTTTATGGAGTGATGAAAACAGCTTTCAGCAGAGAGGAGACCCAGTGCCTCTTATAGACTCAGAATGGGGAATGCGTGCTGATTGTGAGCATGCAAAAAAAGGTTAAAGGGAGGACACCACTCAAAGGTGGGCACAACAGTGTAGAAAACCAATTAGGAAAGGGTAGGTATATGTAAAATAGGTGAAGGTTGGGGACCAATCAGAGGAAATCACGCCAAAACAGTTCTCAATCTGGTCCAAGGATTTAACTTGTAGCTTGGCTTTCAGGGTTTGGATTGGAGGTGGGGCTTCACCAGGACCTGCCTCTATCTGCCTGGGCATTTGGCTGCCCCCTGCCTCTATCATTTCACCCCTCTGAAGAGGTACATCTAACTGCCATAAGAATAGGGATGATGACTGATCTTAACTGCTTCCTGCTAACAAGGGGCACTGTTTTGGGAAGACAACAGTCAGATTATTATTGCACAGATGCAATAACTGTATTGCCATAACTTAAGAATACTCACAAATAGTTTCCAAATTCTAGAGAAACCAGGCAGAGCAAAATAAATATGCACCAAATTTTGTTCTAGGAGAATATTTTACTTGATTCAAAGGTGGGCATGACAGGGTAGAAAAACAATTAGGAAAGGGTAGGTATACGTAAAATAGGTGAAGGTTGGGGACCAATCAGAGGAAATCACACCAAACAGAAAGACACATTCTCAATCTAGTCCGAGGATTTAACTGTCAGGCTTTAAACTGCCTTCAGCTTGGAGGTGGGGTTTCACCAGGACCCACCCCATCTACGTGGGCGTTTGGCTGCCTCCTGTTGCTATCATAATCAAAGCTCTTCCTGTGAACCACGGAGAACTCCTGTCAAACACCTTTATATCTGCACACTCATTTTCCCCTTTTTTCCTTAAGAACCTGCTTATAACAAAAGCTGAACAGGAGCACTTCCCAAGGCAACTTGGAAATGTGTCCCAGGCAACTGGCCTCACTTTGGCTCAAGTAAACTCTTTAAACTACATTTTGTGTTTCAGCCTCTTCCTTTCAGGTCAACACAGTTGATGACTATTTCCCAAAACCCCTCTGAACCGAGTTTTCTAACTCCTGCTCTAGCTGATGCATGCACCTCTAGACACACAGATTGGATCCTGTCCTCCAACTCCCAGTGGCTTCTCACAGGCAGCTGGCCTCACTGCAGTGTAGATATGTGCTCCACTGGGGAAATCCCCTGGGATTTCCACCCCCGAGCATCTCTCCCCCACCACTCCTCACCTGGAGGGCCCCCTACACCCCTGTGGGCCCATGCTGCCGACCTTCAGGTCCAGGCTAAAGGGCACTTCCGTGTGGCTTGTTACCTGCTGCTGGATACAAGCTCTCTCATGCCCCACTACCCTCTGCCTCCAAGTGCCCATAACACACATCACCTGTGCATTCCAGGAGGCCTGGGATCCCTCACAGGGGCCTGCTGGACCACCCCACGCATGGAAATAAAGGAAAAGCTTGAGTTATTTTGAGGGTCTAATGCGGCTGGACTTGCAGTCAGGCAGCTTGGAGTTGGTGGGGGTGGGGTGTTCCGCTTTCCTACCCTGATGCTGGGCGCTTCTGTGACTGTCCCAGCAGCTGGGCTGGCCACACATGCAGGTCACAGCTGAGCCAGCCTATGGACAAACTGACAGGAGACAACCCCATCTTCCTGTGAAATTCTCTCAGGGACCCTCTCCCACCTAGAGGGTTGATTGGTTTGTGAGTATGCTAAAAAAGGTCTAACTGCATCTCAATCAAAAGTAGATGAAGTTATAGAAAGTAGAAAGCATGGATCCAAATTCTGCTCGTGAAAAGACAACATTTAGAAAATAAAAAGACAAACCACAGTTTGGGGAAAGCTTTTATGATGTGTATATCTGATAAAGGACCAATATCTAGCAAATATAAAGAAATACAAATCAATAAAAAGACAAACAATCCAACTTTAAAATGGGTAAAAAACATGAAAATATATTTTACAAAATAAAATATATTGATGCCCAATAAGCACATGAAAGTATGCTCAGCATCTTTTGTTATCAGGGAAATGCAAACTATAACCACAGTGAGATGCTGTTCTGCATCCACCAGAGTGGCTAAAATTAAAGACAAATAGCATCAAGTGCTGATGAGGAAGTGGAGCAACAGGAACTCTCTCATTCATTGCTGGTGAGAATACAAAATGGTGCAGCCACTTCAGAAAATGGTCTGGCAGTTTCTCATAAAACTAAACACACAACTACCCAATGACTCAACAATTCCCCCAAAGAGGAATGAATATATATGTCCACACAGTGTATTGTGCAATGACAGATATGGCAGCATTCTTTATAATAGCCAAACACTAGATAAAAGATAACATACATCAACAAGTGAACAGATAAAATGTGGTCTGTTTATAAAATGTAATACTACTGGTCAATAAAAATGAGTGAATGACTAACACACACAGCAAGTTCAACCTCAAAAAACATTACATTGCACAAATGAAGTGTGATACAGAAGAGGGTGAACTATACGATTCCACTTACACAGAGTAAGAACAGGCAAGGCTGACCTAGGTGATGGAATTGGAACAACAGTTGCCTAGGAAGCAGGGTGGACTGACTGCTGGGGGCACCAGGGAGCTTTCTGTGCGACAGATTCACTAATTCAACTGGGATGTGGGTTACCCAAGTGTATATATGTATCAAAGCTTGTAGAATCTCAGATCTTATGTTTCACTGTAGATAAATATTACCTCAATCAAAACAAATTTGCCAGCTGTTCTGGTTTGAATGGGTCTCCCAAAAGTTCAGGTGTTGGCTTCTCAAAAGAAGACATACATGCAGCCAACCAACACATGATAAAAAAGCTCAACATCACTGATCATTAGAGAAATGCAAATCAAAACCACAATGAGATACCATCTCATACCAGTCAGAATGGCTATTACTAAGTCAAAAAAACCACAGATGCTGGCAATGTTGTGGAGAAAACAGGAACGCTTTTACACTGTTGGTGGGAGTGGAAATTAGTTCAGCCATTGTGGAAGACAGTGTGGTGATTCCTCAAAGACTGAGAGGCAGAAATACCATTTGACCCAGCAATCCCATTACCGGGTATATACCCAAAGGAATATAAATCATTCTATTATTAAGGTACATGCACACTATGTTCATTGCAGCACTATTCACAATAGCAAAGACATGGAATCAACCTAAATGCCCATCAATGATAGACTGGATAAAGAAAATGCGGTACATATGCATCGTGGACTATTATGCAGTCAGAAAGGGATGAAATCACGTTCTTTGCAGAAACATGGATGGAGTTGGAGGTCACCATCCCCAGCATACTAACACAGGAGCAGAAAACCAAATTCTGCATGTTCTCACTTATAAGTGGGAGATGACCAATGAGAACACATGGACATATGGGGGAACAACACACACTGGGCCCTGTTGGAGGGGTGGGAGGTGGGAGGAGGGAGAGCATCAAGAAGAATATCTAATGGATTCTGGGCTTAATGCCTAGCTGATGGGATGGTCTATGCATCAAATCACCATGACACATGCTTACCTATGTAACAAACCTGGACATCCTGCACATGTACCCCTGAACCTAAAACAAAAGTTGGAAATCAATAAAAAAGAAATTGAAACAGAAATTCATTGAATTTAAATAAAATTTAAAATTCAGTAACTTAAAAAAAAGTTCATGTGTTGGAACTTGGTCCCCAAAGCAACACTGCTGAGAGGTAGGACCTTTTGGGAGGTGATTGGGTTGCAAGGGTCCTGCTCTCAGGAATAGATTAATCTACTCCTTGACTGTTTAATGGATTAATGGGTTATTGAGGTAGTGGGTTAGTCATCTCCAGGGTGGATCCTTTAGAAAAACTGATTTGGCTCTCAGTGCGTGCCTCCAGCCCTGCGATGCCGTCTGCCCATGCCAGAAGCTACTGCCATGCCCTTGGACTTCCCAGCCTCCAAAATCATAAGCTACATAAACTTCTTTTTTTATACAAATTTCCCAGTCTCTGGTGTCCAGTTATAGCTACAGAAAACAGACTAAGACACCAGCCTTAAAGATCAACATTGGATTTATTTGGATTTGGTGTCACAGAGAAGTCAATGCAGCCTGAGATGCCTCCACCCAACAGAACTCAACCCCTCAGCCATGAAAGACCTCAGTCTTGTGCCTCAGGGCAATGACTACCTGCCAGGGACCTCCTAGTTCCAGGGTGCTGGAGTTTATGACCTGGGCTTGCGGAATGATATGTACAAGTGTGTATTTCAAATGAATATCTCATTATTTCTTCTCATTTTCTCCACAGCCTCTGCCTCAGACCCCACTTCATGCTCTGGCCTTTCCCCACATCACCCCACCTCTGACATCTTTGTCTTTATTGGGCTTCCCCAAAGCAGACTGGGAGAAAGGGCTTGGTGTGGGCACTTTACTGGGAGGAATACTCCAGGCAGCAGGACAAGGGTGGGTGGCAAGGCCAGGAAAGGGGTTCACTGTTGCCCAAAGCTCAGCCACTGTCTCACCCATCCCCCTGGGAGCTCTGACACTGTGGAAGGTGCCCCTTGGGGGTCCCCCATAGGCAGGCAGTGTTCACCCACTGACCCTGTCCCTCCCTGGTTGGGGCTGGCTGCCCCCCAGCCCTCCTAGTTCTGTGGGTGGGGATGCAGTGGGCAGGTGACCTCTGGAGGAGCCGCACACTGCTGATATCCAATCCCCTTGACAGCCCCAAGACACAAAATGGAAAAGCTTAATTCCTGCTCAGGGGGCTGGCCAGCTGTGGACCCCAGCCCAATAAATTCAGGGGTCAGCAGTGGTGTGCCCATCTGGAGCCTGGGGTGAGCCCCTTGCCTGACTTCTGTAGGGCAACATCTCTGATCCGCACCCCGCCACTTACAAGCAATGGTCTGGACCCGAGCATGAGTCTTCAGAGGCCACATCTATGCATGCCCTTGATGGTCAAGGTCTTGTTTCTAAGCTCAGCCCTTTTGTTTCTGATGCAGTAAATTCTCACTGCAACCTTGGGTGCCCCCCGTGGAAAAGTGGCCATCATCATTTCTAATGGAGAGGAATTGTCCTCTAGCCAGAACACATAAAGCAACTTAATCCACCCCGCAGCAGAGCATAGCGCCAGCCTGCGTCCTGCCAGCCCAGGAGCATTCAAGTAAATTGGACACCAGGGGAGGCTGTGGGCTGCGGAAGGTAATAAAACATACTGACCCCGGCAAGAGTTAATTAAAGATTTTACAAGGGTTCACTTAAGGAAGGCCTTTGAGTTCAAGTCAAACCCCAAAGCACGGAGAAATTAATGAAAACCACACTCATCCCTGCCAGGACATCTTCATCAGCAGCAATAAGTATCTACAATTAGCGCAAGTTTACTCTTTCTTTAATTACTTAATTTGCAAGAGCAGAGGGTGAAATTCAGCATTCCCCAGCCTGCAGAAAGAGGTAACGGTATTGTCCAGGCACACATTTTTCTTTTACCAGAACATTTTAGCTTTGGGCAGTGAGGAAATAAATTGGGCAAAGATGGGTTGCTAGATGCCAGGGTTCATCCAGTTCCAATGGTGACACCACTCTCTGGGGACTTGGCCAGGACCCCAGCCCCAGGTGCTCAGCAGAGCTAGTGACATGTGGGAACGGAGAGAGTCACAGAGGCTACTCTATGGCCTGGCCAGCCCCTGAGAAGACCCCACCTGAGAGGGAGCCATGCACTAAATGCAAGCAACCTGCTCCAGGGAGGCACCTGCCCCTGGCTAGCAGCCAGCGTGCCTGAGGCCACCTGCAGAGGGGCTGGTGTGGCTGCCCCAAGAGTAAGACAGGTATCCTCAGACAGGATGCGCAGGACTCTGGCTACCACTCTAGACCTTCTGGCTATTTTAGGGACAACTGTTTCCCCAGGAAACTGTGTAAGCTTAGACCAGCAATTCTCCAGGTGGGGCCCTGGGTGGGCAGGACCAGCGTCCCCTGGGAGCTGGTGAGAGAGGCTGGAGAGTCCCCTGCACAAGAAGCCCTGGGCATGGGCCCAGCCCTATGCTCTCCATCTCTTGAACAGAGATCAAACAGGCATTGGGCAGGGGGGTCCTGGGAATTTAACATTCACTGTAGTGCAGTTTACTTTGAAAAGTGCCAAAACAATAATCAAATTCATGGATGGATAAATGGATAGATACAGGATAAAAGAAGAAAGAGTTCACTGTGAAATGTAGCGTGTGGGCACGTGAGTGTTCACTGAGCAATTCATCCAGCTTTCCTGGAAAAGTTTAAAAACCTGTATAAAAAAATGTCGCAGGAAGAAATCAAATGAAGAACTGAGTGAGATCCCTTCCAATCCTGGATTGCGGTTCTCCCACATCAGATGGTAACTGACACCAACGCCAACCACAAGGAATGATCTGCAAATCCAAGCCAGCCAAAAACACCTAGGGCAGAGCCTCCTGGAAACTAAGCAAGGTCAGCAAGGATGGGTCAAGGGTGAGGGAAGAGGAGAAATCAACCCTAAACTCGTCCACACAAAGGGGGGTTTGCTCAAGAAAGACCAATGCAGAAATTGCAACCTGGAAATTTACACAAGAGCTACAGAAGTTAATGACAGAGCAAAAGCCAGTGAAATACATTTATCCTCAGTTCCATGTCAGCACTGGGCAGATGAGTGACGCCTGGGAGCTACAGATGCCTGTGGGGAAGATCCACGGGAGCTTAATTACGCAGTCATAATGGGTCGTCAGAGCAGAAGGGGATTGAGGCAGAAATGCCATCTCCATAAATTTACATCAGCACTCATGCTGGGAGAAACAGGAGGGAGGTCCTGGAGAGAAAGCGGGTGAGGCGGGGCAGGAGCCTCAGCCGGGTAGCCTGCCTGTGAACCCCGTGGAGACGCCATGCACAAGGTTCTACCTGGGTACCCAGGGAGCCTGTGAAATGCTCATTCCCAGGCTCTATGATCTGATCTACAGAATGAAACCTGAAATAAAATTCTAAGTCCCCCAACCGACTGACGGACCCCTTCTCTCGGCCAAGGACATTCCAACATAAATCTGAACATCGAATTCTGGCCATGACGGGAAGTGGGGGCCAGACATGCCTCATTATTTCCTCCTCCCATTTGAATCCAGGCACAGCTGACCAGAATTCACATCAAAATAGGGCAAGACTCTGTAGCAATGAGACACCGAATTCCAACCTAACTCTAGTATAGCCTCACATGACAGGCAGCAGGCCCTGAAAGAAATCCAAGTATTTTACCCTAAAATATCTTTCTTCGACATGTTTTGAAACGTCCCTGCAAAGCTGTCTCTCGTGGGGAGAATCCACATTCTGTAGAGAATTCCTTTCCTTTCCAGGTCTCTTCCCTGATGCAGGAGAGAATTAACTAAGAGCCTGGCACCTTTTCAGGTCTGATAAGAGCTCTGAAGCCGCTACCTGGAGGCTTCGTCTTTATGATTAAATCCTGCTTTCCACAATCCCCCATCTTAACCCATACATTCCCTTCTACTGATTCCAGTCTTTAGATAATAACTCTTTCAGCCAATTGCCCATCCACCTGTGACCTGGAAGCCTCCTCCTCTTTGCGTTGCCGCGTCTTTCTGGACTGAACCAATGTACACCTTGTATGTATTAATTGATGTCTTACGGCTCCCTAAAACTCAAAAAAAAAAAAAAAAAAAAAAACCACACGCTGCAGCCTGATCCCCCTGGGCACATGGTCTGAGGACCTCCTGGGGCTGTGTCATGGGTCTTTGGTCCTTATATTTGGCACAGAATAAATTTCTTCAAATATTTTACAGAGTTTTTTGTGGAGAAGAATGAGGGGTCCTTGAGGAACACTGGCTGCATGTTCCCAGGTTTGCTGGCTGTTCTGATGAGCAGCACTGGAAGAGCCAGAAAGCCCCAGGGACCCCACCCACATCCCAGTGCCTTTCTGGGCTCCAGCCCACGGACCCAGGGGCCACCGTCAGCACCGTCTCTGCCTGCTTTTGCACGCGGGAGGCACAGGCCAGGGCTGCTGCCCTCCACCTTGAGCCCAGCACCCACCTCCCCTCCCGTGGCCAGCATGAGTCCCCCAGGGAGCCTGAGCCCCAGTGTCCACAGCCACAGCTGCTCTTAGCCCTCCCTGTTCAGATGGCTCATGACCCTGCCCGGCCCACAGCCCGCCCTCCTGCCATGTGCCCTGGCACAGAAACAGACCAAGAGCATCCAAAGGAGCCTAGGGGCTCAAGGCATGCAGCAGCGGGAGGCAGCACCACCAGGCGGGGACCTGCATGCAGGCAGGCATGGGAAAGCCTCACAGAGGAAAAATGGGGGCTTCAGAGGTGCCCCAGTGGGGTGGCTGTTGGGCAAGCAGGAGGGGCTGCTAGGAGTGGGGTGGCCCCTGTGACTGGTCAGCGGAGCATGTCTGGCTTCCTTCTCTGGCTGATCCTCAATTGAAGAAGGATGAGGGAAACTGGCAGTTACTGGCCAAGCCTGTGGGCAGTAGTGATCTGGCTTCCCGGGCTGGTGCTACAGGCTGCGGGTCCGAGTTCTCCTGTCCTGCGTGCTCTGGCTATCACCTATTAGTATATTTCATCTCTCTCTGGGATGCCCGCCCAGAGACACCTGCCTGCGCTGCAACCTGTGTCTCAGGGTCTGTCCTGGGGGACTTAGCACATGATCTTTCCTGGGGAATGACGATGAAGGTTACCTGGCTGTAACTGGCCTGAGCTGCAGGGCATGCCCTGGAGCCCTCACCAGCCCCCCTACTGCGGCAGGCCAGGTCCCACTAACGCAGGCCTCCATAACAACTGTGTCAGCACTGACTGAGTGGTGAAGTTAAATACTAAAAGCCGAGAGCGCCAGTGCCCTCAGACAAAGGCTGGAATGTAACAAAAGCCCACCAAGAGTTTTGCCCAAGCCTTTCCTGGGCCTTGAAGCATGACAAAATAACAAAAGAATTCTTAACAGAACCTATTTAGGATTAAACAAGTTTTACTGGGGGTCTGAAGAAACTCCCCAGTCCTCCACCAGCAAGTTTACTGGGGTCTGAAGGAACTCCCCAGAGCTCCATGATTCAGCGGGAGACCAGATGACGGCAGTCACCCCAGCACCTGGACCCATCTAGATTAAGTAAATTTGCTGAGACTCCACAGGAAGGTCTTCAGGACTCAGACCTCAGTTATAGATTAGAAGAAGTTAATCACTTATGTCTTTAGATGAATGCACACTTACACATAGACATATAGCTTAGAAGGTATATAAGCTCCGGAAAACTTTGTAATTTTGAGTTGGTCTGGTGATATTTTCCAGGCCTTCTCCATAAACCCAGTTACAGAAAAAAGAACTGTCTTCCTCCCCAGTTCATCTACAGCTTGTTATTGGGCTGCCAGAAATAGCAGCCCAACCTTCAGTTTGGTCTGGGAACACTACCCCCCAACACACACACACAAAGGGCTGGACAGGTCCGGCCTGAGCTCCCTGGCAGCACAGGGGGCTGCTTCTTCCTCCTTCCTGATAAGCCCTGCGGCCCCCAGCGATGCCCCTCCTAACCCTGGAACCTGTGACCGTGCCTTGGGACAGGAGATCGGCTTGGACCATCCAGACGGAGCCTAAACCTCATCATGTGAGTTCTCAAAAGTGGGGAACCTTTCCCGGCTTTGGTCAGAAAGACATGAAGAAGGCAGAGGGTTAGAGAGTTGCCTCCCTCAGCCATTGCCAGCCCCCAGTGTTCCCCTGAGGCCCCACCAGGCCACCGTGTCAGCAGCTCCCTGCCTTGCACCTTCCCCACCCCATCTTCAGGCCTCAGCTCCCTGCCCTGCTCCTTCCCATCCTGTCCTTAGGCTTCAGCTCTCTGCCCTGCTCCTTCCCCTCCCCTGTCCTCAGGTCTAAGCCTCTCCCAAGGCTTTCCCAGAGTTCCAGGTCCCGTCCTTGGGGGAGAGGCTACTAGTTCTAGGCTATGAAACCCTATCTGAGGGCTGTAGCTGGAGGTGCTCTCAGCAGGGCAGGGTGGGGTCGTCTTAGGGTGGATACAGAGTCCAGATCCACAGACAGCCCTTGGTTCTCTCAGTGCCAGGACACAAGTCACATGTCCATCTGCAAGGTGAGCCATTGGACATGTGGCCCTGCGGATGACTGCAGAACCAACCACGTCCCCTGGAGCAAACCGTTCTGGGGTCAGGAAACTCCAGGAGTGACCAGAGACCCATGGGGGACCACACGATGAGGTCCGACAGGCAGCAGAACCCCCCAGACCCTGCTCCAGCCACAGGGAGCCGCCTCAGCACCCTAACAAGGAGCACCTCATGCCACAGGCCATGCCTCTGCTCACGCCGTCCCTCTGCTTATGCCATTCCTCTGCTTTCACCACTCTCTTTCCCTTCCAAGAAAACTCTTACACCATCATCCCAACCCAACTTAAATACCTCTTCTATGGAGACTATGCGTCCCACTTGTTACAGGTGAGCACCCAGTGGTCAAAGGAGAAGGCGCTCTGTGAGCAGGAGCCTGGGAGAGGCAGGTGGTGGGAACCAGGGCTGCGATGGGCCTGCACGGATGTCCTGCCATGAGCCACGGCATTCAGGCCGCCCTTAGGAAGGGCATGACCTTGTGGCAGTGGCTCTTTTCTGCCAAGGGCAACTCCAGAGAGGCACTGAGCTTCCAGCAGCTGAGGGATGAGTATCTGAGTTCTACTGTGGGGCCTGAGTGGTGCCCCGAGTCCACCAAGCAGCCTCAGGCAAAGTGAGCGACTCCATTCCCAGCTCCCTGCAGATGCCACAAACAGGTTCATCCCTGTCTAAGCGATGTCTGTCCTCCCCTCCAGGGGCAAGCCTTTTTGGATCCAGCCTGGAATTCAGTCAACACTTAGGCGGGCACCGAGAGCTCTGCAGACAGACCTGCTGTCTCCCAACTGCCACCTGGTGTCCAAGGGAGAAGCCACTGCAGCCTTCAAAATGCCCAGGAGGAGCTTAATGCCAGCAGCCAGCCCTGAGAGGCTCCCCAGTGAGCCCACTGGTGAGGACCAGAATGCAGACCCCACACTGCTGAGTGTGACATCAGGGCTTCGTGCTTGCAAGCCGTGAGGAACCCAAGGCGCAAAAGGCAATAGGAGTCCTGTCCTGCTGATGCCAGGTGCTCCCCATGCTGGTGACCAAGCCCGAACCCAGAGGCTGGCCATGGTGGTCAGGCTGGCCCCCCAGGGCTCCAAGCTGTGAGCTCCCCAACTCCACACGGCAGAATCCTACATAAAGAGCCAGCCACTTCATCCTTCTATAAAGTTATCCAGGTTACTAAAAGGTAGGCTGACAGATTTCACAGATAAAGATATAGGATGACCAGTTAAATTTGAATTTCAGATCATGAATGATTTTTAGTGTAAGCACATCCTATGCAATATATAGGACATACTTATACTAAATATTTATGTGTTGTTTATCTGAAATTCAAACTTAGTCTTTCTACTGGCCACTGTAGGTAGCAGGGAAGCCACATTAGACTTGGAAGTCATCCCTGGGTGACCACCACAGTGCTGGGCACAGCAAGGCAGGTTCATCTGCCTCCAAGGGCCAACCCCACCTCCGCCTGCTCAGAACTGACCATGAATAGCCCCTGTCATCAATCAGCTCTACCCTTCAGTCCTAGCTTCCATCACCTGGAAAGGCTCTCAGTTCTTCCAGTAAATATCATTTACAGCCTCTGTAACCCTCCCCCATTCCTGACGATCTGGCCACTGGCAACTTGCACTCCTGATACTGACCCAGCCACAGGGCTGCTTCTCATCTGTGTCAGTTACAGCCCCTCCATGCTGAAAGCAAAAATAGAAAACTCAACTTGGATCATCTTAAACAGTAAGGAGATTTATGGGAACTCCTACTTGGAAAATCTAGCAGTAAGTGAGCTTCAGGGTGGGCTCAATCCAGGGGTTTGTCATGACTGAGTCTCTACAATTACCCCCTTCCAGCTTCTCCTCAGCCTGGCCGCCCCTGTGTACCAAAAAGGCTGTCAGCAGCTTGGGGGCTACACACAGCTTCATACATATCCATGGGAGGGAAAGTGGGACAGAGAGAGGGGTAGACACTTTTCTCCCACAGTGATGGAACATAAGTCCTTCACATGACTCTGACTGAGCCACCTTCCATCCCTGCCCACCTCTAAACCAACTGAACCAAAGTCGGCCAAGAAGAATCGCTGCATGAGCTGGAATGGGCCAGCCCCTCCTGCACCTGGCACTGCAGGACCATAGTCTCCACTGCTCCAGCTGTGCCCAGCATTGCCAGAAGGAGGTAGCCTCTGCACAGGTTCATGAAGCTCACTTACTGCTAGATTATCCAGGTAGCAGTTTCCAGAAATCCCCTGTTTAAAACCATTCCAGTTGGGTTCTCCAGTTTTGCTTGGCTTTGTTTTTCAGCATGGAGGAGCTGCAGCTGACACAGGTGAGAAGCAGCTCTGTGGCTGGGTCAGTATCAGGTGTGCAAGTTGCCAGTGGCCAGCAAATCGGGAATGGGGAGGGTTAGAGAGGCTGGAATTGGCATTTCTCTGAAGAACCGAGAGCCCTCCCGGGAGGCTTAGACTTTCATTCTCTTTGGACATACTTGAGCAGATGACGTTCCAAAGGTGCCACACCAATACATCCCCTCCCATCTGCTTTCTGGTGATGTGACCTGACACTGTCCCACCAAGAGGTGGGGTCTGCTTGGTTCCCCATTTCTTGAATCTGAGCGGGTCTGCAATTCTCGCAGAAGTGATACTAGGTGACTTTTGAGGCTAAGTCATAAAAAAGGATGACTTCCACTTGCTGCCCCAGGGAACACGCATTCTCACAGCCTGGCCACCATGCTGTGAGGAAGCCCAGGTGGCCACCGGGCAGGGCACGTGGAGACGTTCCCGCTCCAGGCCACCGAAATCCAGTCAGCAGCCAGCGCCACTCCAGACATGTGAAGGAAGAGCCTTCCAGGATGCCAGGCCCCACCCTGGGATCCCCCAGCTGGCATCCCAGCCCTGGTGGCCACAGGCAACCCCACCACGTGGTCCCGATCCCTGGCCTCAGAAGGTCTGAGAATGATGGAAGGGTGGTGGCTCGAGGGCTAAGCTTTGCTGTGACCCGTGCAGCTGAGTTAAGAGGAACCCTCCAACCCCCAAACGCCGAGATTCTCCACGCCAGAGGCCCGGTGGGTGGGTGAGGGGCCTGCCAAGCCTAGAAGATTTATTTGCAGGATTTTCCCCACGGACTGATAACTGAAACCGCAGAAGGCTTTGCGGTTTAGAGACCCTGTCTCATGCCCAAAATTGCATCTCCCCAGAAAGGGCGCAGGGTGGCCGAGGTCCCAGCCGCTGTGGGGCAGGCTGGGGACTGGGGCAGGTCCCGGCACAGGGGCGGGGGCGCTGCCAAGGTCTCACAGCTGAAGAGAGAAGCCGGCGCCTGCAGAAAGCCGGGAAATACGCTCAGGCCGGGCCGTGCTCATGGCTGGGATCACAGCGCCACCCTGTGGCCGACGCTCTCCTTCCACTCCCAACAGTCTGGAGAAATTGAACTGCATTCTTCACGGAGAAATACAGACAGAAAAAGATCTTCCAGCCCAGTAGCCAGATAACCACCGCTGACTTTTAGAAGTCGAGTGCAAATAGAACAGAAAGGTGGTGAATGCCACCGCCCCCTGACTCCTCCCCTTCTCTAGAAATCCACCCCAGGGGGTTTTGTGTTTCTTTCATACACTGTTTTTGCACAGAAAAAGTCTCTCTCATGCACACATGAGACTCCTGAGGCCACCTCACTCCTGCCCTGCACATTTTGTGGGCAGTCCTGGATCAGTGATGCCCTTCTGTGTCTCCCAGCACACGCAGGTCACAGCCAGAGGCCACCCCCACCCCACTGGCAAGCTGGCGTCTGCAGGCAGAGTTCACGGGTCACTCAGTCCCCGGCCTGGGCCCAACAGAGGGCCTGAGTGGCCCCTGCCCCCTAAGGGGGACAGCCTTGAGGACCCAGGAACCAGGACCATGCTTCCAGGGCCTGATCCCCAGCCTTGCATAACTCTGGCAACTGCTCGCTCTCTGCATGCCCGTTTCCTTGTCTGTGAAATGAAGGATTCAGTGAAGACACAGCTGGTTCAGGAGATCTGTTGTACAACATGGTGACTCTAGTTAGTGACAGTGTACACATGCTTGAACATTGCTGCATAGAATCTTAAGTGTTCTCATCATCAGTAAGGATGTACGGTAGTGTAGATGTTCATTGGCTTGATTTAGCTGTTTCACAATGCAAACAGACATACTTAATGCTATACAAAACTTTGTGCTATACGCCATGTGTGTTCAATATGTATCTGTCAATTAAAATAAATTTCGTTAAAGAGAAAAGGGAAGTCATACAATGTTAAGGAAGTGCCTGGTGCCCAGTAGTACTATAAACACCTTTCTCTCATCATTATTATTTCTATCATTGTAGTTAATGATATGTTACCCTGCAGCCTCCTGGTGCCCTTGGTGGAGGCTGTAGTTTTGGAAGCCACAAGTCAACTCAGGTCCCTGTCCTTCTCACAGAGTGGCACGGCAGGGCCACTGGCACAGGACAGCCTACCATGAGCACTGCATGATTCCATCAACCCACACCCACATGGCACAAACGCCTCCCTGCAGGAGCCCAGCCCTCCGGGCCTCTCAAGACCCAGCCCAGACCTAGCACTCTGGGTCAACCACAACCTCCTTCCCAGCCGGGGCTCTGATGGCCACACCCTGCTGTCCCTGCAGCCCTGCAGCTGGGCATGGTGAGGGCTGCGTGCTGAGGTCCATGCCGATGTCAGCACCAGCTGCAAGGACAGAGGGTCCTCTTCCCAGAACTGAGCACACTTGCTTCAGATGACCGCTCGCAAGGACCCCAACTCACAAGCCACCAAGCTGTGTTCTGGCCCCCACACTCATCCCTGCCTCTGCAGAAACAGCAGACACTCAGGGAGTCACAGACCAGACCTGCAGACCCTTCCCTCCAGAAAAGGGGTAGCCTCCAGCGGTGTCCTAGGCTGCCAGCTCCAGAATGTTCTCAAGTCACCGGGCAGGTGCATTTGCATGCAGACAGCTATGCAGATGGTCAGACCATGGCCTGAGCTGTCAGAAAGGGCAGGGAGTAAATGAGCCTCACTCCCCTGAACCTCGGTTTTCTCATGTGTAAAGTGGGGACACTCACATGCACCTGAAAGGGTCTTGATGAAATGAATTGAACCAATGTGAGAATGCACACAGGAGACCGTCAGTACATGTCAACGGCTCTGAGGATCTCCATCCACTCAGCCACCTCCACCTTTACTGCCTCCACCCGCAGCTCTTGGGGCACAGCTCTGGGGGTCACTACAGGTGAGTTGACCCCAGGAACGCAGGTGCAGGGCCACCCAGCCGGCTGCTTTGACAAGTCTTTCAGGAAACATGGCTTTTCACAATCACCCACAATAACAGCCGCTGCTTTTTGAGTGGTGTGTGGGGACTGCTCTAAGTGCCCCGGAGCACTGTCTCATTTCTCCTCCCAGGGCTTCCAGCAGTGGCCATTTCACCCCCATGTGTCTTCAGGTGAGATGGAGGCCAAGGCTGGCTTCACATGTGTGGCACTCCCCCTCACCCCACAGAGCCTGGCTGGGGCCCTTCGTGCAGGGCAGAGTCTGAGGTTCAGAAGGCCTGTGTGCCGCCTGCAGTCAGAGGCAGCTGAGCTGGGGCCAAACTCAGGGTCGCCGACAAACAGGCCCACTCCCGCCCAACAGGCCTGGCTGCCCTCAGCCTCCAGCACCGCCAGCCAGGGTCAACAGCATGGGACCCGCCCCGACAGGAGTCCTGTCTTAACTGGGCCCAGGAATGCTGTTTTACATCAGGCCTGCCTTCCCATGCATCCTCAAAACCCCAGGGCGGGCAGCTGCGGGCCAGACCCACAACTCCCTTCAGGGTTCTAGGTCTTGCCCTGTTGTTTGTTTCTGTGGCTCCCCACCTGTCCCATGCAAAGGCCCTCAAACCCAAGCTCCAGATGGCATCAGAGATGCTCTGAGCAGAGGCGGTTCCATCTGCCTTTGTAAATGAATATAAGCATTTGCACACTATACCTGCCTTCTAAAGGCTCTGAGAAGTCCTGCATCAAGAGACTGCTTGGTTTTCTTTACCTCCACATTCCTCGTGTGTCTTTGTGCAAGGGAATGTGTGGGTACACACACCTGACATCTGACAGTTTGGAAGCCCCACTCCTGATGTAAGGACAACAGAAAACCACATCACTGTCAGGGAGCTCACTCTGAGCCATGTCCCATCACTCATCTCCACCTCACACGAAGCCTAAGAGATGAAGAGTCAAACCTCTCCTTTATCCCTTCTTTTGTTTGGGTATGTTTTGTAACAGACAAGGAGGCTAGAGTTTGGGGAAGTCCAGCGAGTCCCCTGCATCCCACAGTCGGCACCCAGGAGACCCCTGAGGCCTCCTGGGAACATGGCATTCCATGAGTCAAGGAGGGTGGCAGGGTTCCCAGTGCGGAGAAGGGCTGGGCACCATTTCTCCTTCCTGAGCTTTCTGAAGGCCAGGAGGATGCCAGCATGGCTGGGCATGTGGCATAGGAATCAGTTCCTGAGAGAAGGGGCCCCACTGGCCCCACAGCCTTTGGAGGTTGCAGAGGGATTATAATGATTCTCATTGTCATCATTATCAGTATCATATGGATCTAGGAGCTTCTTAAATATCTGTGTGCTTCAATCCCCTGTAGTTATTATTCTTATTAATGCTAACTTGTCCCTTCCCTGGGCCAGTGGGAGCCTCTTCAGCTTGGCTCTGATGCCTTTGACATGGCCCCAACAGTCTTTGAGGGTTTCCCTGCTCCCTGGAAGGTGAGATGTTTCTGTCATCTTGTACATTTCCTGCCCTGGCTTGGAATCAGCCATTTCTCCAACAGCCTTAGTCCTTAGTGAGAAACCGCTTTTAGGGTGCTCACTGCCACCTGGTTGGTCACTTTTTGTGGCCTCTTCAGTGCAGAGATAGCGAGGGTTTGTAGTAAACTTTAGTAAGTGTGGCAACAGGCTCTGTAGTGGCTCCACTGTCCCAGCCCCGTGCTGTTCCCTCCCCTTTAGTGTGGGTGGGACTTGTGACTCACTTCCAGCCATTCAAATATGGCAAAGGTGATGGGAGGTCACCTCCATGTTAATGGTATGTGAGACTGTAGCCCAATTTTCCAAGAAGCAATCTCTCCCATGCCAGCTTTCAGGAAGTCAGTGGCCCTGTCAAGAAGGCCCACATGGCGAGGAGCTTAAGGTGGCCTCTAGCCAACAGCCAGTAGGAAGATGAAACTGACAATCTCAAAGAACCGACAGCTGACAACAAGCCTTTTACCTGGGAAGCAGCCCCTTCCCCAGTTGAGCCTCTGATGAGACTGCAGCCCCAGCCAGCCCCACATGGCAGCCCCAGCCACACTGCCCCACTCCACCCCTGGCCAGCTTGGTGAGACTCAGAGCACCCAGCTCAGCCAGGCCAGACTCCAGGCCCACAGAAACCATGTACCAGAATCTCTGGGACACATTTAAAGCACTATGTAGAGGGAAATTTATAGCACTAAATGCCCACAAGAGAAAGCAGGAAAGATCTAAAATCAACACCCTCCCATCACAATTAAAAGAACTAGAAAAGCATGAGCAAACAAATTCAAAAGCTAGCAGAAGACAAGAAATAACTAAGATCAGAGCATAATTGAAAGTGATAGAGACATGAAAAAACCTTCAAAAAATCAATGAATCCAGGGGCTGGTTTTTTGAAACGATCAACAAAATAGACCACTAGCCAGACTAATAAAGAAGAAAAGAGAGAAGAATCGAATAGATGCAATAAAAAGTGATAAAAGGGGATATCACCACTGATCCCACATAAATACAAACTACCATCAGAGAATACTGTGAAGGCCTCTACACAAATAAACTAGAAAACCCAGAAGAAATGGATAAATTTCTGGACACACACACACCCTCCCAAGTCAAAACCAGGAAGGAGATGAATCCCTGAATAGACCAAGAACAAGTTCTGAAATTGAGGCAGTAATTAATAGCCTACCAACCAAAAAAAGTCCAGGACCAGATGGATTCACAGCCGAATTCTATCAGAGGTACAAAGAGGAACTGGTACCATTCCTTCTGAAACTATTCCAAACAAGAGAAAAAGAGGGAATCCTCCCTAACTCATTTTATGAGGCCAGCATCATCCTGATACCAAAACCTGGTAGAGACACAACAAAAAAGAAAATTTCAGGCCAGTATCCCTGATGTCCCATTGATGTGAAAATCCTCAATAAAATATGGCAAACTGAATCCAGCAGCATATCAAAAAGCTTATCCAGCATGATCAAGTTGGCTTCATACCTGGAATGCAAGGCCAGTTCAACATATGCAAATCAATAAACATAATCCGTCACATAAACAGAACCAATAACAAAAACCACATGATTATCTCAATAAACGCATAAAAGGCCTTCAACAAAATTCAACACTCCTTCATGCTAAAAACTCTCAATAAACTAGGTTTTGATGGAATGTATCTCAAAATAATAAGAGCTATTTATGACAAACCCACAGCCAATATCATACTGAATGGGCAAAAATTTGAAGCATTCCCTTTGAAAACCAGCACAAGGATGCCCTCTCTCACCACTCCTATTCAACATAGTATTGGAAGTTCTGGCCAGGGCAAGCAGGCAACAGAAAGAAATAAAGAGTATTCAAATAGGAAAACAGAAAGTCAAATTGTCTCTGTTTGCAGATGACATGATTGTATATTTAGAAAACCCCATTGTGTCAGCCCAAAATCTCCATAAGCTGATAAGCAACTTCAGCAAAGTCTCAGGATACAAAATCAATGTGCAAAAATCACAAACATTCCTATACACCAATAATAGACAAACAGAGAGTGAAATTATGAGTGAACTCCCATTCACAATTGCTGCAAAGCGAGTAAAATACCTAGGAATACAACTTAGAGGGGATGTGAAGGACCTCTTCGAGGAGAACTACAAACAATTGTTCAAGGAAATAAAAGAGGACACAAATAAATGGAAAAACATTCCATGCTCATGGATAGGAAGAATCAATATTGTGAAAATGGCCATACTGCCCAAAGTAATTTACAAATTCAGTGCTATCCCCGTAAAGCTACCATTGTCTTTCTTCACAGAATTGGAAAAAACTACTTTAAAGTTCATATGGAATCAAAAAAGAGCCTGCATAGCCAAGGCAATCCTAAGCAAAAAGAACAAAGCTGGAGGCATTATGCTACCTGACTTCAAACTATACAACAAAGCTGTGGTAACCAAAACAGCATGGTACTAGCACCAAAACAGATATACAGACCAATGGAACAAAACAGAGGCCTCAGAAATAACACCACACATCAACAACCACCTGATCTTTGACTAGCCTGACTAAAACAACCAATGGGGAAAGGATTCCCTATTTAATAAATGGTGTTGGGAAAACTGGCTAGCCATTTGCAGAAAACTGAAACTGGACCGCTTCCTTACACCTTATACAAAAATTAACTCAACATGGATTAAGGACTTAAACATGAGTTGTAAAACCATAAAAATCCTAGAAGAAAACCTGGGCAGTACCACTCAGGATATAGGCATGGGCAAAGACTTCATGACTAAAATACCAAAAGGAATAGCAATAAAAGGCAAAATTGATAAATGGGACCTAATTTAACTAAAGAGCTTCCACAGAGCAAAAGAAACTCTCACCAGAGTGAACAAGCAGCCTACAGAATGGGAGAAAGTTTTTGCAATATATCCATCTGACAAAGGCCTAATATCGAAAATCTACAAGGAACTTAAACAAATTGACAAGAAAAAAACAACCCCATCAAAAAGTGGGTGAAGGATATGAACAGACACACAAAAGAAGACATTTATGTGGCCAACAAATGTATGAAAAAATGCTCATCATCACTGGTCATTAGAGAAATGCAAATCAAAACCACAATGAGATACCATCTCATGCCAGTTAGAACGGTGATCATAAAAAGCAGGAAACAACAGATGCTGGAGAGGATGTAGAGAAATAGGAACGCTTTTACACTGTTGGTGGGAGTGTAAATTAGTTCAACCATCATGGAAGACAGTGTGGCGATTCCTCAAGGATCTAGAACCAGAAATACCATTTGACCCAGCAATTTCATTACTGGGTATATACTCAAAAGATTACAAATCATTCTACTCTAAAGATACATGCACATATATGTTTATTACAGCACTCTTCACAATAGCAAAGACTTGGAACCAACCCAAATACCCATCAATGGTAGACTGGATAAAGAAAATGTGGCACATATACACCATGGAATATTATGCAGCAATACAAAAGGATGAGTTCATGTCCTTTGCAGGGACATGGATGAAGCTGGAAACCATCATTCTCAGCAAACTAACACAAGAACAGAGAACCAAACACACGGCATGTTCTCACTCACAGGTGGGAGTTGAACAATGAGAACACATGGACACAGGGAGGGGAACATCACACACCAAGGCCTGTCTGGGGGTGGGGCGCCAGGGGAGGGACAGCATTCGGAGAAATACCTAATGTAGATGATGGGTTGATGGGTGCAGCAAACCACCATGGCACCATGGCACGTTCTGCACACGTACCCCAGAACTTAAGTATTTTTTAAAAAAAGAAGAAAATCAAGTGATTCTGCTTTTGAAAATTCCTGCTAATGTTTTTCATGCAACATCTCTTTTGTGTGTGGCTCAGGGGTAGACCATTGCACCAGGATTTGCTCACGGGTCTCGTTTCTCTTCCTCCTCCCCCAGCAAATGACGGCTGCTTGGAAACTTTTATGAAGGAAGCGGTTGCCTTTGTGGCTGATAGATCTAAAGGTGAAGAGTTTCTGGCCAAAATGATTCAGCAGCAAACCACTCCCCTCCCCAGCACCACGCAGGCAGCCCCCTAGCCCCGCCCCTGCCCCGTCCCAGAGTGGTTTGCAGGGTGGGGTTCCATGCTGTGGCCCCAGCACCCGCCCCTGGGTTGGGACAGCCCACTGCCCCGTGCTACCTGAGAAGGCTCAGCACAGGCACCAACCACTGCCCAGCATTGCCCCGTGCTGAGAAGGATTGGCACGGGCACCGACCACTGCCCCCAACTGCCCCATGCTGCCTGAGAAGGCTCTGCACAGCCACCCCCGACTGCCCCGCACTGTCCCCCCCCCCGACAGCCATGCGAGCGGCTGGAACTCTGCTGGCCTTCTGCTGCCTGGTCGTGAGCACCACCGGGGGCCCTTCCCCAGGTAAGTGGCATTCTCCCCTGGCCACTCCCTTGGGGTCTCTCCCTGAGATTGGCCGCTGGTGCCTTGGGTCTTCCCCAGGGCACTTTCCTGGCTTGGAATCCCCACAGGACCATGCGGTAGTGAGAGGTGCTGGGAGTGGTGAGAGGGGCAAGGGGCTCCATCCGGCTGCAGCCACCATTGGGGGTAGCAGGCTACAGGGATGAAGGGTGTGGGGGCTGCCCCAGAAGGCTAGGGGCAAGGGAAACGTCTTCCATTCTCTGGCTCTTCACAGAGGTCTGAGAAAGGTCTGAGCAAGGCAGATCTCCCGCAACCCCTCTGCGGGACAGAGGCGATGGGGCAGCCACATGCCTGCGGTTAGCTGCTTCTATCTGATGGCTTGTCCTTCCTTCCTGCCGGCTGCTGTCCTGTGACTTGGCCCCAGGGACCCTAACGATCAGACTCTTTCACCCTTCCTGAAATCCCCCCCACTGAGGGTCAGCAATCAAGGGGAGGGTGGACACGGAGGAAGCAGCCACTGCCTGTGCACTGGGAAATGAAGGCACAGTCAGGCCAGGTGATTTGCCCAAGTCACAGAGCCAGGGACAACCTTCCCTCCCCAAAAGGGAACTGGGCCATGCCCTCCCTGGCATAGGAATCAGACCAGGATACTGATGGGAACTTGGGAGGCCCTCGCCTCACTTAACCAACCAGGAAGCTGGCATCAGAGGGTTGAGGTGACCTGCTCAAGTCACACGACCCCCACTCAGCAGATGGGGACAGAAGGGGGCTAGAGTCTGGCGAAAGGGGCCCAGGTTTGGGGGTGTGCAGCAGGACCACTGACAAGAGGACGGCCCCAGAGCACCCAAGGGGTCCACGGAGGGTTCTCACCTCCTCCTGGTGAATCAGAATACTGAGGACTCAGTGACGCTGGGGGACAGTGTCGAGCTCCCAGGCCTGGCCTAGGGTGGGTGTTGCGACTGAGTGCCCGAGAGGACAGGGCAGGCTGGAGGAGGGAGGCGGCTTCTGCTCTCACTGCTGGGAACATGCCACCACCACGGGCTCTGGGTGGTGCTCAATGAACATGGAGCTCACCCATGGCCGGCAGAAGGCTGGGGACAGCACACCGCCCTGCCTCCCAGCTTGGGAGTCTTCTTAGCTCACGCGTGGAGCCCCCCACCCACTTCCCAGCCTCACAGGGGCCTCTCCTCCTGGTCCTGTCGTGATGCAGCGCCGCCCGCCCACTGCCGTCCTGTGCCCTGCCCCTTCGTGTCTCCAAGGTCCAAGAGGGAAGAGGGGAAGAGAGGCACGTTCACCCAAGTGGCTCCTTCTCACACCTCAGAAAAGGCTCTCCTGGAGGGGACATGGAGCCGGCTGTCCTAGCGTGTCATGGGATCTAATTAAACCTACTGACTGCTGAGGGGTTTCAGAGCTCTGCTCATCTCATGGAGCAGGCTAGGACTTGTAGCAGAGTGGTGTGGGAGCTGACATGCTGGGCAGCTGGCAAAGTCACTTTCCTGGGCTGTGTTCCTGGTCCCTCGCTGGTGTGTAATGCTGCACCAAGGCTTTCCCTCCGTTCCCAGCAGACCTGCTGTCGGCCACCAAACCCCAGACGGAAGCTCCAGAGCCCACGTTCACACACACGGAGCGGGCCCTCAGCCTCAGTCCTACCATCCGTGAAATGGGAAGATAACTGCACCCCGTCTCCGGTCTTGGGGAGGCTGAACAGAGGTGGTTCGGGGAAGGCACAGGCATGGAGGCACACGGGGCGTGGGGTGCTCCCTGCCGGCCTCGGGGCCCTGCTCTGTCCAGTGCAGGACCTTCTGCCGCTGTGCTGGTGACAGCCTCCAACAGCCTGCCCAGGTGCTGTGATCATTTCTGGTGCTTCCAGCAAGGGCCTTCAGTCTTCGGCTGTACAGGGAGGGTGCTGGGAGGCCCCCAGTCCAGCAGCAAAATAGATGGGAACCTGGGCCCCAGACACAAGCATGCATCCTGCCTCCACCCCACAACTCCTACAGCCCCTCTACTGCCTCCTCTGAGAATCAATTACAGAGCCTTCCTCATGACTGAGGGGGCTGGGGGGTGGGGGAAGCAACAGGGACCCCAAGGGTGGTGCCGTCTGAGCCTCTGGCCTCTCTCCACGCCCAGGCACTGAACTGCACAGACCGCAGCACCGAGTCCCTCAGGGCACCTTTCTTCCCTGAGGCTTTCAGAACCTAGGAAATTGCCACACTAGCTTCTGCCACCCTTTTGAAAAGGGCTGTTTCTTTCTCAATCTGATGGGCATCTCTTCTGGGAAGCTCTGCGAGGTGCCATGTCACCCTCTGCCCCCTCCACTCTAGCTGCAACGGTCCATCTGCCTGGACAGGGGCCCTGGGGTCAGGGAGCCATTTCAGCTTCCCTCTGCAAGGTGATGTCAGTCCTTAATTCCCAGTAGCAGAGAGACCACTCGCAGCCCGGGGACCTCCCGCCTCCTGGGGAGCACTGAGAGCTGCCGCAGGCTGAGCCACCCTGTATGTGGCAAGATTTGTTTTTCCCAATGGGGGCATTCATTTGCCCTGAGACCCCTGCTGTGGCCATGTGCATTTTGATGTATTTGATAAGGATTACAGTATTGCACATCATTTATCGACAAGTGCTTTGTGTATGTTGCCTCACATATTCTGACTGTCGTCAACATCCTCATTTTCCAGGTGAGGACACGGAGGCTCAGAGAGGTTAGGCAGCTTGCCTGAGATCACACAGTCGGTGAGGGGCAGAGCTAGAATTCAAACTCCAGGCGTGTCCCAGTGGGTTAAGGTGAGGACTGATCCTGGGAGAGCTCAGTGTCCTGTCTGTGCCAGGAGCATGTGTGTGCCCTCAAAAGAAAGTCTCCACCATTAGCCATCACGCAGAGACCTGTGAGTACAGTGGGCGGGTGTGGCCCCAAGGACCCGGGCTTTCTGAATTTTAATGGTGTCATGTGAGAGGGCTTGGGGTGACGGGGTGAACACCAGCACCCCTAAGCTGGACCTGTACCCCCCCAACACCCCAGTTCTCAGGTACAGCCATGCAGACCTTATGCTCTGGGTGATGGGGGCCAATGGGGCCCCTCCCAAAGGGTCTCCACACCCAGCTCAGTACTGGCCCACGGAAAGGGCACCCCCTCAGGTGACACAGGGAGGGACACCAGCAGGGACCATCTGCATCCAGCTCTCGGCACCCAGGTCCCCATCTCAAGGATAGTTTCACAAGCAGGGGCTTCCCAACCTCCCGGCCACACCTAGAACACTCCTGAAAGGGAGGCGGTGGGCAAGGCCAGCCCCTGCTGTGCCCACCCATTTTCCTACTAAAGGCAGATGGGAAGGGTCTGCCTGGTGCCACCACAGCGATCCCTGTCCATGTTCTCTCTCTTCTCAGAATGGCTTAGTACCAGCTCTACCACCAGGCCAATGCTCCGAGGACAGGAACGTACCCTGCCCAGGGCCTGCCCAGCAGCTGTCAGAAGCTGCAGCTCCCTGCTGCCTTGGGCAGAAGCCCTGGCAACTCCCCTGGCACGGCAGCTTCACATCTGCACCCCAGTGCACACTGGTCCTTGGGTGCCCCGATAGGTCTGCGCCCCGCGCACACAGCCAGTCAATGCTCAGAAACACGGGCTGCAGCACAAAAGCAGGATGATCGCAGGGTCACGGGACAAGGAGATGGAGGAAACTCAAATCCATCTCCCCGAGGAGCCTGGGGCCTGGGTTTTTAAGGGTTCTGGAGTGGCGAAGTGTGGAGATCGATTGTTGGAAGGGGCGGTGTGATGTCACAGCACAGGGAGAGGAAGCAGCTGTGTTTTCGTGATGATTCCGTTCCTCTGTGGGGGGGTTTCCAAACTGGTTGCTGGAATTGGGATCTGAAAAACATCTTGGGCCAGAGAGCAGCCTGATTCAAGCTTAATGATGAGTATCTTTCTGTCCAGAACCTGGCACGCAATTCTTGTCAACGTGCAGGGTCGGTTTCATTCGCCTTCCCAGGACCTTGTGCCCTGGGGCCTGCTCAGCACCTGGTATCATCAGGCCCTGCCCACCCCCGCCCCACCTCCAGCTTCTGTCTGGAAGCTCCCCACCTGTCTCAGGCACGGCCCACCTCCCCTCCCTCCCTGCATTAGAAGCAGTGATGGGCTGGGGTCAGGCTGCCCTGGCAGGCTCCTGGCGCGGGCCTCGCACGAGGCAGGTACCCCCACTCCCCTGGAGCAGGCCTGGTAGGCCCCAGGCATTGTTTCCATACAGACGAATTGTATATGCCTTTTGCTTCTTCTCACAAGCCTGATGGTCCGTGGGTTCTTTCCGTTCGTGTCACCCTGGCCATCACCACCGTCACCCTCTGCACCCAGCAGCAGCCTCCAGCGGGGTCTCCTCAACTCTTCCCAGCATGTAGCTCCCTCCTCCCCAGGTCAGTTCAGCCACCTTCCAGCTGCTACCCCGTACCCTGCCCCTCTGCTCACCCATTTTCCCCTCAGGTTGGCATCCAGTGCTGTGCCCCAGGCCGGCTCTGCCTCCCTTCCACTGCGGGCGGGGCCTGTCTCAGAGTCCACCCTGCATCTCCCTTAGCACCCGCCAAACAGTTCTTCTTGAACGAGGAAAAAGCCAGAGTGGTGCTCCGAGTTAGTCACACCTGGGTTTAGCCCCCCCCCTGCACTCCAAGCTCTTGGTCTCCTCGCCTGCGGAATGGGTCTGCAGCAGTAAAAACAGCATCGCGGGGCCCTCCAGACAGAGCAGGCAGAGGAGGAGAGCACCCATTCTCCCACTGCCCACCTTCAGCCGCACGGAGCAAACCCGAGTGCCCTCCCGGGGGGGGTCCTCTCCACAGTTCTTTGACTCCAGCGGAGGTTCTCAAAGAGCTGCATTCGCTCACCACCTGCGGGGCGCTTGTTTTCTTCCCTGAAGATGACTGGCCTCTCTGGGGTGTTAATTCTTAATGATCAACTTTTCTTTGTTGATTTCTCTTAACAAATCATCTTAAAAATAGGTTTGACTTTTAAACATTTTTTTTAAATTAAAAACTGAGCTTTTAATATCTGTTTAGACAACTGTAAGACAGTGAAAGCTTTAACTTGAAGCCTACATTTTAGGAAACATGTAGTTAAATAAAAATATACCAATTTCAGTATTTTTCATAAGCTTTTTGTAACTTTAACACAACCTTTTAGGAACTAACGTCATCGTCATGAGCTTGAAAGGGAAATTTATCTGAAGTTCAGTGGAAACTGAGTTTCACTTCATTTTTAAAATTATGTTAATCTCAAGCAAAATTAAATACATTTTATTTTTTACAAAGTTAATAATGGTTAGCTTTAAGATACCAAGAATAATTATTTTTTGTTATGCTCCTCTGTATTTTTCAAATTTCCTACCAAAAATGGGTAAGTTTATAATCAGAAAAAGTCATAAAATATAGTTTTTACAAAGAAAAAAAAATGGACAGCCATATTAATTTAATGTGAGGAAAGAAAGCAAAATAATAATAATAAAAACGCTAATCTCTGAGAGCAAAAATACACTGAACACGCACTACCCCTTCCACACACGTGTCTCTTTCTTTCTCTGCTGTTCAGACGACAGTGATGAGCAGAAACCAAGCTAGTTTCCAGAACAGTTTTTTGTTGCAACTAAAAGCCACATTCAACTTCCTGTCGTCAACAAGCGCAGGGACCAGAAGGAGTTGGCTTTGGCACTGGGGCCCCTCCTTACTGATGGTAACACTGCAGGTCCCGAGGACCCCCCACTGCCAGCACCAGTGTCAGAGTCACCTGAGAGCCTGGGGAAATGCAGGTTCCAGGGCCTCCCCTAGATGGCCAAGCCCAGCCCCTGCTGCTCAGGAACAGAGCGGTTTCTATTCCATCTTCAGAGGCCTAGTCTTAAGCAAAGGCTGCAGCAGTTTCAGGGGGGATGTGTGTGACACTAACTACTGTGAAGGACAGTCCCAGGGCATGCCAGTGCAGGACACAGCTATCCACCAGCGTACAGGACCAGCACACGGCCAGCATTCTCTACGTGGTGGGGTGCCAGCACTGCGCTGCTTTCTCGGGATGGAAGGCCAGGCTTCCTTGGCTGCTAAAGCACGGGGCAGGCACAGTCATCCAAAGCCCAGCCATAAAGCTCACCTTCTGGCCCGGAACCAACCACGGGACAGCCACCTGCCGAGCGGCCTCCCCTCACAATGGACACTCTTTACTGGAATGGGGCAACATTCCCAAGGCCACAGAACTTCCAGTCCCATACCTTCTTTGCCCACTCCTGGCACTGCACCGCCCAGCCTGGGGGTGCCACGTGGTGACCAGAAACCTCGGCATCCTGGCTGTCTACCCTTGGTGGGGTCTGGTGTGCAGCCACAGACATCCAGGACCCAGGAAGGGCCTCTTGCAGACCTCACGCAGCAGTGGGAATGGCCTCCTCTGGGGCCCTTACACTGAGTTGGCACTGACGTCTTGGCAAGGCCTCCCTGCCATGCCCAGCTATGAAGCCTGTCCCCTCCCGTTCCCCAATCACCCTGCCCCCAATGCCGTGGGGCCCAGCTTTCCATCCAGACCATAGCAGGCTGCAGCCTCAGGCACAGACACTAGCGGACATGACTGTGGGAGAAGCCCCCGAGGCTGCTTCCCCATCTTTTATCCAAATATAGGACTCCTTGGTACAGGAAGGGCAGGCCTCCCTGACCCCAACAAAGCTTGTGGACACAGTGCACTGTCACCCACAGGAGTGAAAAGACAGTCCCCGGAAAGTCGGGAGGCAGCGCAGGGGTACCAGGTGCTGCAGACTGCCAGGAGGGGTGCCTTCCTGGGGGCTGGGCCTGAGGCTGAGAGCCAGGCGGGCAGAAGGCCTTGAGAAGAGGACGGCACCATCTTCTTCCGGTGGGAGGCCCTACCTCCATCCACCGCCTAGAGGGCCACGCTGGGGCTGACTTTCCCTACCGTACTAAAGCTACATCCCGTACTGAGGATCTTACCTGTGGGACATGTTCTGCTTTTATCACACATGTTGGAAATAACCCTGGGTTCTAAAAGGGGGGCACAGGTTCATTGCACCCCCTGGCACCTGGTCCTCAGCTCTGAAAATGCAGCAACGAATGCACTGCAGGCGTGTCAGTCGGGGGACAGGTGAGGGGGCAGGTGAGGTGGGAGAGGTGAGAGGGTAGGTGAGGGAGCAAGTGAGGGGACAGGTTGGGGGGCAGGTGAGGTGACAGGTGGGGAGCAAGTGAGGGAGGACAGGTGATGGGGGCAGGTTGGGGGGGCAGGTAAGAGAGAGCAAGAGAGGGGGCAGGTGGGGCAGGTGTGGGGGCAGGTAAGGGAGCAGGTAAGAGAGAACATGTGAGGGGGGACAGGTGGGTGGACAGGTGAGGGGGGCAGGTGAGGGGGCAGGTGAGGAGGGACAGTTGAAGGGGGGCAGGTGACAGGGCAGGTGGGGAAGCAGGTGAAGGGTGGGGCTGGTGAGCAGGTGAAGGGTGGGTGGGGCCAAGAGGCACATGCCAGCGGAGAACTGAGAACCACAGAGGCATGAGGCATGACACCTGGACTGAAGGCCCCACTAACATCAGTGTTCTTATCTGGTTTTTCGTCTCTTTCAGATACTTGTTCCCAGGACCTTATCTTAGGTGTGAATCCAGGATTTCCTAAAACAATAAAGACCAACGACCCAGGAGTCCTCCAAGCAGCCAGACGCAGTGTTGAAAAGTTCAACAACTGCACGAATGACATGTTCTTGTTCAAGGAGTCCCGCATCACAAGGGCCCTAGTTCAGGTAACGTCTGGGTTCTGGTCACATGTCACAAACACCCCTAGGCAGCCGAGTTGCTATAATGCGACACCTAGGAGAGCAGGGCGGATGTAATGTGAAGTCACTCCTGAGTGCAGAGCTCTGGGCAGAAAGCAGATGCATACGGGGTTGGAGTGGACAGCAGCAGCCGAGGCCAGCATCCCCCCAGGTGCGGCCAAAGTTTACACAAAGCATATGGCTCCCGGGCAGTTATCAGGCCCCTGGCCCAGAGCCCACTAGGCATGGGGTAAGAAGGCGCCAGGGCCCTAATGGGGCTCCTGGAGGTGGGTGCCAAGGCTGATGGGGGAGAAAGCCACTGTCTGAGGAGCTGTCCCTGCTGGGACCAGGGTCCCCATCTGGCCTCACCCCTCACGTGCCCTGCAGCCCAGAGGTGACCTTGCCACTTCCCCCTGGAGTGCTCACTCACATCCCAGAGTCCCAGAGCTCTGCCCAAGCCACTGCCCTTTCCTTGACTCATCTTTACTGTGCCTGCTCAGCACCCTCCCTCCTAGAGGACCCTCTGGGATACAGCCAGGCCTTGCTCGTCTGTGTCCTGAGAACACCTACTTGCTAACGTGGGACACAGGCTGTGGATGAACCCACCACCGCGTGCTGGCGCCTGGAGGGGAAGGGACAGAAGCAGCCCTGTCCAAGGCAGTCTTCATAGTGTTCATGGTTATGCTGGGTCACAGGTCGGGGTGATTTTTATAACCTAATTATTTTTGACAATTGCAAACTTGTGAAGGGCAGCATGCTTTCCTATGAGAAGCGTGCTACAGAAGGCAATATGGTGTGTAGCCAGGGTCGTCACTCCACAGCCTGGCCTGGGTGACGCAGGCCCTCCCTCCTTCTCCAGGAGGCCAGCGGGATGCCCTGGGCCTGAGTCCTCGGGGTTCTCTGGGAGGGGGCTTGGAGGCTGTCCCTCTCCAGCTTGGCGACATTGGGGACAACGTAATTTCCCTAGAGCCGAGACTAAAACCTGAGGAATTTTTCTTCAACTCCTCTGAGACCACAAATGAGAAAGAACCAGGTGGCTGCCATATCCAAGTGGAGGGCTGTCCAGAAACTCAAAACTCCCAACCCCAGGAATGGGGAGGGGAAGCCCACAGACCCCAGGCCTGACACAGAGGCCACAAGAAACAGCCATCATGGGGCTGGAATGAGGGCTGCAGGGCAGGCTCAGCAGGGCATGCAGGCGACCTAGTGTGACGTCCCTCCTGAGTGCAGAGCTCTGGGCAGAAAGGAGACACAAACAGGAAGGGGCACAAACCCCAGGAAGGGGCAGGGAGGGGAGTGGGAGGGGTCTGCAGGCTCTGCCGTAAGCCCGAAGCATTGCCCCAAGACGCCGGCCCACTTCCCTTCTCCTGAGTGGGCACCTGCACCACTGTCTTGAGGCCCCGCTTGCTAGTGGAGGAGCCTGCCCTTCCTCCCCTGTGCCCAGTAACCCAGTCCCTTTGCTCCCTACAGATAGTGAAAGGCCTAAAATACATGCTTGAGGTGGAAATTGGCAGAACTACCTGCAAGAAAAACCAGCACCCGCGTCTGGACAACTGTGACTTCCAAACCAACCAAACATTGAAGCAGGTAAAGCAGCAGGCCCTTGTCTCAGATGCGCCCTCTCTTCCCCAGCCCACTCCCTCCCAGGGCTGTGAAAAACGCCCTGTCAGCATTTCTCTAACACAGTACTCCAAACCTCACCCCTGAGGAAGCCGGGCCTTCCGGACTCCCGCATGACCAAGGATCTGGGAGAACAGGAGGTAGAGCCTGTGCCAGGAGCTCCTCAGACAACATCCTCCCGTCTCAGAGGCGGAGACACAGCTCGGGAAGAGCGTCCTGGGGTGCGGGTGGAAAGGGTCAGAGTAAGAAAAGCTTTCAAACAATCCAGAAATTATATATATATATCATATACATGTATATGACATATATGATAGATATCATAGATAGCATATCTCTGCAGAGAGAGCCAGAGAAGGGAAACATGGCAACATTCAGCAATTATAGAGGTGAAAAGCATATCTTCTTAAATCATTCAAGTTTTCCGTAGGTTTGAAATTTTTCAAAATGAAAACTGGGGGCAGGAGAAGAGCTCTTCTGTGAGGAGCACCCCTCCCCGGGCAGAGGGCTCCCCGCAGGCGAAGTCTCAGCTCTCAGGTGTGCCCTTCTGTTTCAGACTCTGAGCTGCTACTCTGAAGTCTGGGTCGTGCCCTGGCTCCAGCACTTCGAGGTGCCTGTTCTCCGTTGTCACTGACCCCTGCCTCTTCAGCAAGACCACAGCCGTGACAAACACCAGCATGCGTGCTCCCCGTCCCCTCCCACCCATCTCATGACCCGGCCTCACAGACCCTCTCAGGCCTCTGACGAGTGAGCAGATGAAGTGCCGCTGGGTCACTGCAGGGCAGCTGGAATGGGAGCATGGTAGCGCCTCCTAACAGATTAAATCGATCACATTTGCTTCTAAAATTAACTCCTGTTTCTGAGGCTGCACACCTAGGTTCCGGGTCTGGGTGTAGGGGACTGAGTCAATGGAGGGAGTTGTGAAAGGGATGAGCCCCCGTGGCTACAGGCCCCCAGGAGAGCAGGGTACAGCTCTGGGTCTGAATCAGCAGCAGAGCTGTGGGCAGGGACCCCGCTGGCCACTGGGCACCTCGGCCTGTTGTGATGAACACAGCTGGGAATCGAGATGAACAGCGAGCAGCAGCCATGCTGGCCCTTTTAGGGGAGCGTCGGGAGGTGAGGCAAGCCTTACCAGAGATCCCCTTTACCAAGGGTTCTGACAAGTTGAAATTACTTCCTCTGGCGGCCTGACCAGCCTGAGCTGCTAGCTATAACCCTCCAAAGGCCAAAGTCCCAGAAGAGGTGAGCTGTCCACACCAGGAGCAGCAGGGCCACCGCTGTGCCTCCCTGAGATTCAGGCCTCGCAGGGACTTGCCCTGCTGCCTGAGTGGGGGCAGAGCAGCAGACCACTCCCCAGAGCCCTCCAGAGAGGGCACCCCACTGAAGATGACTGTGCTGGGGGTGCAGGAGGAGGGAGAGGCCACCCAGGGCTGGAGGGCACCAGGATTGGAAGACTGGAAGAAGTGCCAGACTGGGCCACCTTGAGACCTGGGCACCCCAGAGGACTCTGCTGTGCAGCCAAGGTTTGAGTCAGTGCCCTGCCATGATCCAGAGGTTGTGGGGGCACTGCCCAGCCAGGCGCTGTCACCCTTGCTCCCAGCTTCACCCGCGCGTTCTCCAGTCACATCCCCGGGAGGCTGGCTCGGCTATGCTAGCAGTGACTCTGGCAGTCACTAACCTAACCCCTCGGAGCCTCAGTTCCCATTGGTACAATGAGGCCATGTCTTCTGGAATCATTAAGATGCATATGTGAACAACTTTCAGAACTACAGACCACTCTGCAAGTGTAAGCTGATGATAAAAATCTCAAACTGAGATCTCTGTCCTGTGAAATGTAATAGCTGAATCTTGATGGAGTTTCTGTAAGGGATAACAGAGGCACACGATGAGTCACCCGATTAAGAGCATGTTAGTAATTCACGTTAGAACGAATCCCTTTTATGTTTACAGCAAAAGCGTATCACATATTTAAACCTAATAAGAAGACTCTATTTCACACCTCACCATGTCAAATTACCAGATAAAACACAGGAAATGGCACTTGGAGACAGAAAATCAACAGCTAAGTCAAAATCAAGACTCCTTTGCTGAAAACTGTGAAAAACAGTTTGCCAGCTTCTTTATATTTGTGAAAATTACGCACTGAAAGCAAAGCTCTCTATTCTCAATTTGAAAAGGGAAGTCTACCTATAAGCCCAGCACATTTACATTGTTTGTATGACAGAATGATTAGGTATTATCTTACTTTCTTTGTATACTTGACATACAAGGCACATCATTTGTTACTAAAAGTATTTCTAATGACCACTAATTTTCTTTCCTATAGAGTCACATAAAAAATTTTAAGTTGTTCATCTGACACAATGTGGGTCACACCAACTAGATAGAAGCTCATCTTTGCCTCTGTCCTACTGGTGCTGCCCCCAGGAGCCAGCCTTGAGAAGGCGGAACACAGAATTAACCATCAGACTCCCGGCTCTCTTCCCCCAGCACGAACCCTGACCAGCGCTGGGAGGAATTAACCATCAGACTCCCGACTCTCTTCCCAAAACATGAGGCCTGGCCAGTGCTGGGGGAATTAACCATCAGACTCCTGGCTCTCTTCCCCCAGCACGGGGCCTGACCAGGCTGGGAGGAATTAACCACCAGACTCCCAGCTCTCTTCCCCAACAGGGCCTGGCCACCACTCAGGGGAGAGGAGGGCACAGGAGTCTAAGGCCAGCCAGTGCACACAGATGGTCCCGATGTTACCACAGCTATCAGTTCTCTGAATGTCTGTATCATTACATATTTATCTGATTTTTTTCTAACTTTTATTAGTTAGTATCCATTTAAAATATTATCTCTGTGAAGTTATTCCAAACATTTTTGGAGGCACAATCTCTTATTACTCTCACAAATACCCAGGAAAGAAAGGAGCAGATGTCAGCCCCATTTCGTAGGCTGGAAAACAGGAGAGAAGTGTAACATCAACTTACACCACAAGGAGTCAACGTCAAGAGCAGATGGCCTAAGGCTGCCTGCTCCCTGCCTGAAGACGGCTGCCTGAGAGAGGTCCCGCTGCTTCCCTCCTGAGCTAGTTGGATGGACTACTTGGCCTTAAAACATCATCCTCACCAAGACAATCCTTACATCAACACCTGATGGAATTAAACTTCAGTACTGTTAATTAAAGTAGAGAAGAAACTCCCAGGCCACACCATCAAAAAAGGTTAATCAGCAGAAGTCAATTTATCATTATTTATTATCAAAATCATGACCAGTGTGTAGACATACTTGTGAAAATATACAGCAACCTGGGGCTTACAACACATGAGCAAAG
Source organism: Piliocolobus tephrosceles (assembly GCF_002776525.5). Lineage (NCBI taxonomy): Eukaryota > Metazoa > Chordata > Mammalia > Primates > Cercopithecidae > Piliocolobus > Piliocolobus tephrosceles. The sequence goes on from NC_045453.1 coordinate 37,907,655, forward strand.
ATGACATTAACACGTGCACTGTTCACATCTTGGGGTCTAGAGGTAAAGAACAAAGGTCACAGACAGGACATTTCTAAATGGATCCCTGCAGTAGGTCCCGAATTGCAGAAGCATCCAATTCCAGCATGGTCAGCGCGGAGATATTCACAGAAAGAAACCTAGCAAAGTCCTCTCTGAGCCGCTAGAGTCAACATGCTTTTCCTACACACTACGGAGAGCCCACGTCCCACACAACCCTTGAGAACACAGTTCCAAGTCTTGGCTCACACAGCTCTCACTGCTGGCCTCAACACCCTTGGGCCATGCTCCCTCTGCTCTTCCATTCCCACCCCAATAAAGGTATGACCGCACGTTATATAATAGTAAAGGACTCCGAGGCCGCAGGATAGGGCCACAGCAGCAAACTTCCTGGGCAGTGTGTTACTGCTGCACCCACCTGAGCCCTGTTCCAAGTGCAAGGAGCTTCCCAAGCCCTAGAGAATGACTGTACTTAGAAAGCTTTGTTGTTTTTTTTTTTTTAAGAGAAAATTGCTTCACATGAATTTATCTTCCCCGTGGCAGATATGTTATGCTTCCCTCTAAACAGAAAGATGAGCCCAGATGGGGCCCGGGCATCCTCAAGGGATGAAGCAGCCATGCCCACCATCCCTCAGGGACTGACAAGTGCATGTGGACACTTGAACCATGACTGTGTCCACAGCTCCTCCTGGACCAGGCCTGGTGCCTTAGTGTGAAGACTCCTGGCTTACATGGCAGGGGCAGCTATCCGGGAGGGCTAAACAGCCTGGAGGCTGAGTCTGCAGAGGAAGGGGGACCTGAAAGAGCCCACGTACAGGTGCCCGTCGTGCTCATGCACCTCACTGACGTAGGCGGCCACCAGCCCGTCGGGATCATGCAGGCTTCTCCGGAAGGCACCGCTGTCGCTGAGTTCTAGGACGAGGCTGTACCGCGGCACAAACTTCATCACCGTCTCCTGACTAAAGAGCTAGAGGGAAGCACAGTGCAGGGAGAGTTCACTATCTGGCCAAGAACGCTGTGTGCAGATCAACCGCGCCGCGCCCACCATCCAAGAAGGGTCTGACTCCTTTCCAAGACAGGGCAGCCCCACAGGGCAGTGCCCCACAGGACAGCTAACCCAGCTCCCACTCCCAGCCCCGGGGGCCCCAAAGCAGACCCCACCCCACCCCTGTCCCTGTGAAGATCAGGCCAAAGAGGCTCCCCAGCACAAGGACAGCAACACGAGCACATCTCTGGACGGCCGGGCTGAACTCAGAGAGACACATCACATCCAAGGCGGTCACAGCACTGGAGCCAAGGCTCAGAATGACCTCCACCCACCAGACAACAACCAGCACAGCTCCCTGGAATACCCAAGTCTTCTGTTTAGGTTTAAAACATTTCAAATAGGCAAGGTGCAAACGATGGAGATTTGAGAGCAGCTCATGTTCAAAAAAAAGGCAAGCAGGTTCACAGACCACACAACATGGCTTCCAAAACAGACAGCAAAATCCCACTGCTTTCATCAAAGCGGGGTGTGTAGATCCTGAGGGATGCCTCCAGGGACGGAGGCAAAAGAGCTTTGACCTAGACTGTGGTCACATGGGACTGTTGAAGAGTTTTAAGCAGAGAACAGATGGCGAGAGGCATGATTTCTGGCAGAGCAGAAGGACACCTGGTCGGAAATCATGACAAAGCACTCCTCTGCCTAAGACCAAGGAATGGAATTTAACAGACAGATTTCTAGCATTTAATACAAGCGGAAATACCCAAACAAGTGTCCAATGAATAATGTCTCCCAGTCACTGGAAATGTTCAAGCAGACAGACAAGTTGACTAGACTCTAGGTTCAACAGCGATAGATCAACTGCATTACAGCTCAAAAAACTCCCAAGGCTTCCCACCACCCACGAAATGCCACCTCCTGCTGTTCAGTCATGGATCCTTCCTGCTCTCCTCTCTTCTCTCTTCTTCCTAAGAGATCTCATCTTCTCTTACTATTACAACTAGTCACTTTCCCAGAAATGTCTCAAATCGCCATCTCCATTTCCAACACCAGTGCTAAGTCTCCCACTGTCTGGGACCCATGTCTGCCTGGACCTTCTAATAGCACTTCAAATTCGACAGCCTCCCCAGCTCCGGAGACAGGGGCAGGACCCCAGCCCTCCCTTGATCCCGGTCTCTCTGTGCCCTACAAGCCCAGCCACCAGTCTTGCCATCTGTTGTGTGTGTCCCTGGCCTGGGCCTTGCCCTGCCACCTCTCCCCAGTCACTGGGACAAGTTCCACACAGGCTCCCACAGCCAGCTGAGACCTGCTGCAAGATGTTCTCCTTTCAGCAGCTGCAGTTATCTTTAAAAACATTCTTTGTACTACATCACTCCCCTCCTAAACAACTCCATCAGGAGCATGGGGCTGAGCAGGGTACATGTGTGCAGGGGATGGTAGACCATGGTGACCCAGACCAGCCCACTCCGCTTGGGTAAGGAGGTGTCCCTTCAGGGGGGTGGCCTGGCACAGGCTGTCAGGGCCTACACGGGGTGAGGACGTATCCCCACAGTGAGGCCCAGATCAGGCTGTGACAGCCCATACAAGTGAAGAGGTGTACACCCAGGGACAGCCCGGTGTAGGGATCACAGCCCTTGAGGGGAAAGGCAGCCTCCAGCACACAGTCAGGGAGGAAGGGGACAGCCCAGCATGGGGTGCTACAGCCCTGGATGGGGCCATGTGACAGGGCACAGCAGCCACAGATTGGTCACATACAGAGAAAATGGTTGAACAGGTAAACCTAGGGAGGACAATGGGATCCAGGTTTCTCACTGTTAGAGAGGTACAAATAGGGGGAGAAATAAGGGGAGAAAACTTGGATCAGTCTGTGGTGTTGTCATGGTTTTCAATTTACAGATGACAGATGCAGGCATAAGCATGAGTGGTGTGTGAGTGATGCCTACGCATGCAGGCATGTGTGAGTACGTATCGTGTGCTCGTACTCCCAGCGCTGTCCCTCGGGGACCTGAGAGCAGCGACACCCAAGGCAGCGAGTACACTTAGCACCCAGATCTCCTCCACAGGCAACCAGGGCTCCTGGGAGAAATGGCCAATTGCAGAGCTGGGGCAGGTACAATACGAGAGGAACCTGGAACGACTTATGTGCTGGAAAGTGAGGAGCTAGCCCAAGACAACAGAACATGCCCAAAGGCTCAGAAGCCACATTGAAGGGGCTCCTCCTGGCCACAGATAGGTAATCTGAATATCAAAATCAATGATGACTGTAACATAACCACCATTAAGAACATGGGAAACCATAAGATGGTACTGATGATTACTTATAGAAACCATCTCTCCGCGAGCGACTCAGTAATTAAACACGAAAGAACCACGTCAAGGTGGAGACACCTGGCATTCCTCGCCTGAATCAGGTAGCCGAAGTTGCCACCATCCCAACAGAGCAAAGTGACACTGTGCCCTCGTGACAGCCTCGCCAAGATGAGCACAGCTGCATGGCTGTACCACGACTGCCAGCGATACGAGACCAGAATCTCCACATGAAAAACCCTACTGGAGGGACATTCTGGGACACAGCTGACCTGCACGCTTCCAGAGGATCAAGGCCAAAACTTCAAACAAAAACAGGGGCTGAATATCCCCAGACTGAAGGAGATGAAACAGAGCTGACAGCTAAACACCACTTCTGATCCTGGGTTGGATCCTTTGTTATAAAGGACAACAGCAGGACAACTGGCGAAATCTGAATGGGGCCTGCAGACCGGACAGTCACAGGGGAGCTGTGGGCATCTCCTGGTTTCGACCGGTGGTAATGAGGAGAACGTGCCAAACACACGCTCAGGCATCTGCAGTGAGTGACAGGACATCAGGCCAGCAGCTAACTCGAAAACAGTGCTGGGAAAAAAAATCCCTTGTACCCTCCGTTTCCACAGCTTTGATACTGTCTCAAAATTAAAAAAAAAAAAAAAATCAGTCCGGGCATGGTGGCTCCCGGTTGTAATCTCAGCACTTTGGGAGGCGCATTCGAGACCAGCCTGGCCAACACGGTGAAAACTCATCTATACTAAAAATACAAAAAGTAGCTGAGCGTGGTGGTGCACGCCTGTAGTCCCAGCTACTCAGGAGGCTGAGGCAGGAGAATCACTTGAGCCCAGGAGGCAGAGACTGCAGTGAGCCGAGATTTGCCACTACACACCAGCCTGAGTGACAGAGCAAGACTCTGTCTCAAAAACAAAAAACAAAAAAATCTTCAATGACTTGGATTACATTTTGAATAAAACGGAACCTTCTTTCCAAGTCCATGGGGCTGTGGTCCTCCCTCTCACCCCTCCTCACCCAGCTGCAGGAAGATCCCATGTTCCCTCATGCTTGCAGCCCCCTCCCTAACCAGGCCCTCAATCAATGGTACATCCTCGCACCTACATGTGCCAGGCACTGTTACAGGTGTGGAGGATGACAAATGAACGACACAGAAAAACACCTGCTCTGATGGTATGCATATTCTACTCAGGGGAAGAGACACAAACCGCCACCACTCACACTACCCTAAGCTCAGAGCACTATGTGCAGATTTCCACTAAATGTTCCCAGCACCTGATGAGGTGCTATTATTCTTTCCACTTTACAGACAGAGCACCGGAGGCAGAGAGTCCAAGTCTCTGGCCCAGGGTCCCACAGCTGGTCTGGCAGCCTCCAAAACCCCTGTGCTTGCCCACCTGCTATTCTGCCTCCCCCTAGGTGCCAGCAGGAACAGATGCTATCTCTGGAGCCAATAAGGCAAAGACAAGGACAGATTTCTCAACAGATTAGGACTTCCCACACAGCAACCCACAGAACTCACATCACTGAAGACTGTGAGCCAGTGTGAGAATGTGCACGCAGCCCCCAGGAGGGGTCCAGGCACACAGCCCGGCAGCAGGACTCAGTAACTGCTGCCTGTCAGCCCCAGGACTGTGAGCTAGTATTTCCATATCAGTTCAAATATTCAGTATCAACTTCAAATACCTATTCAGTCTGTGACATGGAGCTTGCTGGAAAAGCAGATCTCTGTATTACAGAAGCGCCCATGTCAGCAAGTGACCCCTCCACAGTGTAAACGTGCTGAGTTATGATGTGGGGTGCTTCATGGAAGCCACTGGGAAAACGGCAAGCTCTAAAGGCTGTGTTGAAGGGGCTGTTGTGTTGAAGGGGCTATGGCTGGCCATTGGTGGGAGTGGGTGACTTTTTTCTTTTAAAGGGAAAGATTTGGGTGTGGTAGGAGGTCAAAGGGCAGAACTCCATAGAGAAGGGTGCCTGGCAGTGAGGCTGCAAGAAGGCAGCAGGGAGCAGGCGCGACGGCAGCTGTGGTGCTGGGTTACAGGGGTGGCCACACCTGCAGGGAGGGGAGGAAGGGGCACCTTCCGACTCTTTCCCTGAGGAGGCAGAGAAGAGGGCGGAGAGCAGAGAAGGCCTGGCACAGCCATGGCAGATGGAGGAGCGAGACTGACAGGCAGGCGGATGCCCGGAGCCACGATGGTGAGGGTGGCAATCAAAACACCCAGAAATAGGGAAGACTGAAAGGCAGGCAGATGCCCAAAGTCATAATGGTGAGGGTGGCAATCAAAACACCCAGAAACGGGGAAACCAGAAGACCCAAAGGGTCCAAATGTTTAAATCTGTATTTCAGGGTCCAAATGTTTAAATCTGTATTTCAGGATGAAGAATGAAATGTGTTTCTAAGTGTCATTCAGAGCCAAATACTACAAGCAGAACTAGAGTTTTAAGCTATAAGGGTCAAAAAAATATGATTCAATTCACTTCCATTTTCTTTCTTGGAGTAACGGTTTTTATAGTTACCTTAAAAATCATCCTTTTGATCCAGGGTCTCTCAGATAAGAAATCCAGCATGGAAAACCCAGGGTTAGGGCGGATGGTTGACATGCCGACCCAGTATCCCCCAAAGCTGCTGGGCCGGATGTTGTCTGGAAATCCAGGCATGTTCTCCACAAACAGATCAGCCCCGCCCTTCATCAGGCCAGAAACATAGACTCTGAAAAATTCAACCAAGCAGACAGTGAGCCATAGCCCCTCAATTTAAGATAAAAATTTTAGCCAAGCACCAAACTGGTCTTGATCCAAATACATATATGGAAAGTGCTCTACCTACGTCCATCATGAACAAAGGCACAGCTGCTGAGAAGACACCTTTGTGCACAGGGCCCAGCAGGAACAGAGGGGAAGCAAGTCGGGGGAGGACCAAGGCCCTGCCAGCAGGGGAATGGGGCCCAGGCTGCGCCAGCTGGCCTTAAGACACTCTCCCAGACTACGACTCACAATGGGAGAAAGAAAAGTGCACCCTTGAATTTTCTTTAACATGCCATGCAGAAGCTGCACTGCTGCCTCTGATTTCTGTCGATCCCATTTCCATGCCCACTCTACCCCGCCATGATGCGCTCTGGCCAGCAACTGACAGCTCAGCCAATCCCACACACACCTTCGTATCCTGGCCATGGTCGTTTCTGCCACCAGGACAAAGTCTTCTGCAGGAGACAGCTGCACTCCATTCGGGAACCGCAGCTGGTCCAATAAAACTTTTACTTCCCTCGTCACAGTATCGTACTCCAGCAGGCTGTGGAACGCCAAAAGCAGAGGATTATGCAGGAGAATCCCTGGCTCCCACTCTGGGCCTTCAGGGCATGGGCCTGCAGGAGATGACTCCACCTCAACCCGGAGCAACAAGCCTGGGTCCGCTGCTCAAACTTGATTCAAGGCTGGCCCCTGGGGGCCCTTCCCCACCCAGAGCAGATCCAGTGTCCCCTCCAGAGAATCCCAAGTTCTCTTGCTGACCTGGGAGCTAGACAGGAGTACCCCTCAGAGAGGCAACTCAAAGCCCAGGCCTGCCTCCAGGGTCTCTCCTGACTGCCTGGACTTGCACCCTCAGACGGACCGGCCTGTTTTATTTCCTCAGAGAAAACGAAAGCACCTTGTTCCATTTTGTGACATCCATCACCTGCCTCCAGAAGCCACTAAGGTCCTGTACTAGAAGCTGAAATATGATGCTGGAAATATTCCCTGGGTCCCTAGAAGTAACAGGATCTGCTGAAGCGGCTGGTCTGGCTGGTGAACTCAACAAATGGGAGACCTGGAGCAAGGCCTCACCGCCCGTCATCTGTGCCCTCCATCACCAGAAGCAGGTAGTCTCGTCTTTGCCATTTGCTGCTAGAATCAGTGAAATAAATCTTCCTCCCATCCTGAGTGACCGTAAGATCATTCACAAAGGACATTTTCTTCCCCTCAATGGGTGTCTCGGAGGACAGCAGCAGTTTCACTTCACCTGAAGTTTAAAAAGAAAGAAAAAGATTGACTTGAACTAGGAACTTTCTTTTCAATAATTTCAAAATATTAACCAGCCTGATTTAAAAAGAAAAACTGAAACTTCTCCATGTCATATGTCAGAAGATTTATTCCTTCTTATAGTAAAAACAGTATTAGGTCTTAAATGATTTTTTTTAGACTAACTTCATTAAAGGCAGAATCTTTTCTATAAAGATGAGGAATTCTTTCTTCTAGGTCAACTGACTTGATAACATATATTGCAAGTGTTAGGCAGGCTGTAGTTCTATTTGTTAGTTCTATTTGAGAGAAATATGACATATTCTACTCATCTGCTTTTAGGAAAAAAAAGCAGTAGTATAAGTTTTGAAAAATAATAGAAAGAACATGGACCGAGTGCTAAGCACTCTTGAGGTGTGATTGCCTTTAAACCTTCACAACAATCCCACGGGCAGGGCTACTATGACCCCAATTTGATGAGGAAGCTGCGCATAGAGCAGTCAAAGGACCTGCAGTCATAGCTGGTGGCCAGCAGAGTGGAACGGCCCCAAGCAGCCGGGCCGCAGGGCCTACATTTGGGCCCCCATGCACTGTACAAGACAATGGACTCCTCCCCGGCAAGAACCTCCAATGAGACACAGCACGTATTACAGTCTGGTCAAGGGGACTCATGAGCAGTCAGGGGAAAGAAGAGGAGGAACTACAGGAGAAAACAGAAAGGCAGAGACGAAGGGGAGGGCCACAGAGAAGAAAAAGAGAGAAAACAAATAGACAAGATGCAGAGAGAAACACAGAAAAATAAAGACAGAAAGAGGTCTAACTTTCTCAAAATAAGTCCTTTTGAGACCCTGTGGCTAAAATATAAATGCTTGGAGGAAATTAGGGTATGGACCAAATGCAATCATGGGTAGGGAGTTTTCTGGTGTTTAAAACTAGCTGACTTTTGCAGGCAGTGCTTTCAGCACTTTTCAGTGAATAGGAAATATCAGAGTCTTTAGCAGACTGTTGTTAACAAATCCTATTAAGTCTATACATACATATACTGTTTAAAAGATCTAAAATCATCATAGAAGGAAACAATATATTATCACATACGTTTCCAGGGATTTACTTCAAAAAGTCCCTTGTATGCATCAGCCACAAAGAGAGTCCCATTGGGCCCTGCACGGATACCCAGGGGTCTCCCACACACAGGCTCATCATCTCGGGTTTCTAGAAAAACAAACAGACGGGGATTGGTAGCTGGTCCCAGATTCTACCTGTGCTGTCCTCAGTATCCAAGCATCTCATCCATCCTTTCCCATACAACATGCTGTACAAGACTATGGCATTAGAGCTAGAACTGCCCTGCAGGTGCTCACTGCACTGCAAATGCTTACTGTAAGGTGTTCATTGTGGGGTGCTCACTGAGATGTTTATTGCAGGGTGCTTACTGCAGGTGCTTATTGCAGGGTGTTCACTGTGGGGTGTTCAGTGCAATTGCTTATTGCAGGGTGCTTACTGCAGGTGCTTATTGCAAGATATTCATGTGGAGTGCTCACTGAAGGTGCTTATTGCAGGGTACTTACTGCAGGTGCTTATTGCAGGGTGTTCATGTGGAGTACTCACTGCAGGTGCTTATTGCAGGGTGTTCACTGCAGGGTGCTCACTACAGGTGCTTATTGCAGGGTGTTCACTGTGAGGTGCTCACTGCAGGTGCCTATTGCAGGGTGTCCACTGTGGGGTACTTACTGCAGGTGCTTATTGCAGGGTGTTCACTGTGGGGTGCTCACTGCAGGTGGTTACTGCAGGGTGTTCACTGTGGGGTGCTCACTGCAGGTACTTATCGTAAGGTGTTCACTGTGGGGTGCTCACTGCAGGTGGTTATTGCAGGGTGTCCACTGTGGGGTGCTC
>NC_045453.1:37916869-37921983 GCF_002776525.5 Piliocolobus tephrosceles
CTTATTGCAAGGTGTTCACTGTGGGGTGCTCCCTGAAGGTGCTTACTACAGGGTATTCATGTGGGGTGCTCACTGCAGGTGCTTATTGCAGGGTGTTCACTGTGAGGTGCTCATTACAGGTGCTTACTGCAGGGTGCTCAATACAGGTGCTTTTGCAGGGCATTAACTGTGGGGTACTCATTGCAAGTACCACTGCAGGTGTTCACCACAGGTGCTCACTGTAGGTGCTTACTGCAGGGTATTCACTGTGGGCTGCTCACTGCAGGTGCTTATTGTAGAGTGCTCACCATGGGTGCTCACTCCAGGTGCTACTTGTAGGTGCTCACCATGGATGCTCACTGCAAATGCTTATTGCAGGGTGTTCACTGGGGGATGCTCACTGCAGGGTGCTTACTGCCAAAATGGCATGGAAAAAGGCAGGTTAAAGAACTGATGTAGAGTATAATTCCATCATACGTGTGGGTGTGGATGTCCATGAACAAAAAGATGTCTGAAAAGTAAACCACTAAAATGTTCATAACAATTACATCTGAAAAGACTCAGGTGATTTTTATTTTCTCCTTTGTACCTTTGTGTTGTTTGTGTTTATTAAAACGCATCATTTTAATAAAAACATTCCAGCTATTAAAAAATGGTAACCATTAGGTCTACAGACTATCAGTTTTAAACAGTGAGTCTTCTACTCTAGTTTTCCAAAATTTGAATAACTTAAGGGTATTCTCACTTACAGGGCTGAAATTCCTGAGACCAAGGCAGAATAACACTTACACATCTGAGTAATGACAAGGCCACCTGCTTTTCCACAGCAGCACTGTGATAACACCTATTAGCCTCTGAAGTACTGCAAAGGTAAACAGGGACCCCAGTAAAATGGTGAGGGGCGAGGCCCATGCAGTACCATGCAGTGGCCACGGCCACTGCCCAGCTGCAAAATGGGGACTGCAGGTGACCATCAGGCACCATGAGGCCCAAGGACCACCAGGGAAATGAAGAGCTCATGGTGACGTCATGTTCCATCTACTAGATGGTTAGAGGTTCTTTTTCTCCTACAGGCATTCTAGGGAAAAGCAGTTCCACAGTGATCCGACATCTTTCTGAAAGACTGGAAGAGACACATCAGGGGATTATCACCAACTTACTGCACGGACCCGAACCAAACCGGGCAATGGTCTCTATTTCACCATTTTCAAGTTTTACAACCTGGCCATCTGCTGTCCCAGTAAACATCACATCTGTTTAAACACACAAAAAGGAGGAAGAGCAATGTTAGCCTAAGAACTGTGACTAAGCCACCTTCTCCTGTAAGAGGGCTTGTTTATGTGTTCCCCCTGCCCCTCTAGAGGAAATGCCAGTTCTGAAGATGAAAGAGAAGCAATTTCTGGGAATACAAAAAATCCTTAAAACTTACAGCAATACAACTGCGGGGGCCTAGGGAAGCAGCCTGTGGGTGTGAACCGGACTTGAGAGCAAGGGTACAGCAGACACCCGTCAGTGATGAGAACTGTGAGGATTTTCTCCAGTCCTGAAGCACTCAAGCTGACACTCAGCACTTAGGGGCATAAGTTTATACTCACCTCACATCAGTGTCTGCTACTGATATTGATTATATCCAACTAAAGGGGAAGAACTGCCAGAAATCCTTTAGGACAAAATTATAGCACATGAAGCGCTTACTTCAGCAGCACATATACTAAAATTAGAATGATACAGAGAAGATCAGCATGCCCCTTGAGCAATGATGATACACAAATTCATAAAACATTCCATAGTTTTCAAATGTATATAGTAAACTCAAGGGTAACCACTATAAAAAGTAAAAAAAAGAACTGATATGCTAACAAAGGAGAGAAAATGGAATCATATGAAATACTCAGTTTAAAACTACAAAAGACAAAAAGAGAGTAGAATGCAAAAACAGAAACAAGAATAAGGGCAAAGAATACAAAACAGTAACAAATATGGTAGATATTAATCTAATACATCAATAATCACCTTAAACATAAATGGTCTAAATATACCAAATGAAAAAGAGACATTGCCAGAATTATTCAAAAAACAAGATCCAACTCTATGTTGTATACAAGAAAGCCACTTTAAATATAAAGATATATATAGATTAAAAGTGAAGGGATGAAGAAAGTACATCATGTTAACACTAACCAAAAGCAAGCCAGAGTAGCTGTATTAAATTCAGACAGAGAAGACTTCACACCAAGGAAAGTTATCAGGGATAAAGAGGAGCATCACACAATGACAAAGGGGTCAATTCCTCAAAAAGACGTAAGAACCTTTAATGTGTATATGCTTCACAACAAAGCACCAATATGTGAGGCAAAAACTAATGCAACTGCAAGGAGAAACAGAATCCACTATCACAGTTAGCGACTTCAACAATCTAAACAAGAATAATCACAAGATCATATCAACAGATACAGAAAAAAGCATCTAGTAACATCCAACACCCATTCACGATTAAAAGCTCTCAGCAAGCTGGGAGTAGAGGAAAACTTTCTTAACTTGATCAAGAACATCTATAAAAAAATCTACATAAAACATCATACTTATGGATGACAAACTAGAAGCTTTCCTGCTAAGATCAAGAACAAGGCAAAGATGCCCCTGTCACTACCCCTTTTCACTATCACACTGGAAGACCCAGCTAATGCAATAAGACATGAAAAGGAAACAAAAGGTACACAGATTGAGAAGAAATAAATAAAACTCTCTTTGTTTGCAAGTGACATAATTGTCTAGATAGAAAATCTGAAAGAATCAACAACAACAAAAAACCCTCCTGGAACTAAGCAATTATAGTAAGGTTGCAGGATATTGCAAGATATTGACTCACCTTCCTTTATACTAACAATGAACAAATGGAATTTGGAATTGAAAACACAACAGTATGTACATTAGCATCCAAAAGAATGGCATACTTAGGTATAAATATAACATAATATGCACAAGGTCTATATGAGGAAAACTACAAAATTCTGATGAAAGAAATCAAAGAACTAAATAAATGGAGAGATATTCCATGTTCATGGATAGGAAGACTTAATACTGTCAAGATGTCAGTTTTTCCCAACCTTAATCTATAGATTCAATGTAATCCCAATCAAAATCCCAGAAAGTTATTTTGCAGATACAGATGAATTAATCCTAAAGTTCATATGGAGAGGGCAGAGACCCAAAATATCCAACACAATCTTGAAGGAAAAGAAAAAAGTCAGAGGACTGAAACTACTCAACTTCAAGATTCACTATAAAGCTACCATAATCAAGACAATGTGGTATTAGCAAAAGAATAGAAAAATAAATCAATGGAACAGATAAAACTTTTATCCCAGAGACAGACCCACATAAATACAATCGACTGATCTTTTGACAAAGGAGTAAATGCAATACATAATGGAAAAAAGACAGCGTTTTCCACAAATGGTGCTGGAACAAATTTGTTTGCATCCACAGGCAAACAAATCTAACACAGACCTTATGCCCTTCACAAAAATGGAATTCAAATTGGATCATAGACCTAAATGTAAAATACACAACAAATTCCTAGAAGATAACATAGGAGCAAATCTAGGTCACCTGGGGTATGATGATGAATTTTTAGATATAACACCAAGGTGAGATACATGAAGAAAAAAAGAGCGAAACTTCATTAAAATTAAAAATTCTTGCTCTGCAGAAGATACTGTCAAAAGAATGAGAAGCCACAGACTGGGAGAAAATATTTGCAAATGACATGTCTGATAAAGAACTACTATCCAAAATACACAAACAACTCTTAAAACTCAACAATAAGAAAATGAACAACCCAATTACAAAAATGGGCAAAAGGCCTGAACAGACACATCACCAAAGAAGATATACAGATGGCAGTTAAGCATATGAAGATATTCCACATCAAATGTCATCAGAGAAATGCAAACTAAAACAACGAGATACCACTACACGCCTAATAAAAGGGCCACAATCCAAAACACTGACACCACCAAATGCTGGCAAGGACATGGAGCATCAGGAACTCTAATTGTTAATGGGAAGGCAAATAGTACAGCCACTTTGGAAACGCTTGGTGGTTTCTTACAAAACTTAACTCTTACCACACAATCCAGCAATTATGCTTTTCAGTATTTACCCAAATGAGCTGAAAACTCAGGTCCGCACAAAAACCTGCCCACAGATGTTAGCTCCAGCCTTATTCATAACTGGCAAAACTTAGCAGCAACCAAGATGTATTTCAGTAGGTAACTTAACTGTGGCACATTCATACAATGGAATATTATTCAGTGCTAAAAAGAAATGAGCTATCAAGCCATGGAAAGACATGGAGGAACTTTAAATAAATGCATACTACTAAGTGAAAGATGCCAATCTGAAAAGGCTACATACTGTATGAGTCCAACTACATAACATTCTGGAAAAGGCAAAACTATGGAGATGGCAAAAAGATCAGTGGTTGTCATGGGTTAAAATTAGAGGATGGGATGAACAGGCAGAGCAGAGAGGATTTTCAGGGCAGTGAAAACACCCTGTATGATACCATAATGGTGGATACATGGCATTTGTCCAAACCCATAGAATGTATAAAACCAAGAGTGAACCCTACTGTAAACTACAGACTCTGAGTAATAATGACGTATTGATGTGGGTACATCAGTGTGTAACAAACGTGCCACTGTGGTGGGGGATGTTGATCACGTGGGAGGCTGTGCATAGCATGTGTGCAGAAAAAACATTTGATGAAATCCAACACCCAATCATAATAAAAACCCTTTTTCAGAAAATCTCTGTACCTTCTGCTCAATTTTGCTGTGAACCTAAAACTGCTCTTAAAAATAAAGCCTGCTATAACTGGAGACTGCTCTCTCCCAGCACTCCCCAGAGTTGGTACCTCCCTCCACTGTCAGCAACCTGCCAGCCACCCCCAGGGCAGCTCCCAAATGAGGTGGCAGAGATAGCAGCGGCAGGTCCCTGGGCGCCTCCCAGGGGCTCACACCCACCAGAAAGGACCCACTGTGCCTGGCCAAGAAATGTCACCAGCTCACCACAGAAAGAGAAAAGCTGGGACCTGGTCACCAGCTCACCACAGAAAGAGAGAAGCTGGG
>NC_045453.1:37921993-38011697 GCF_002776525.5 Piliocolobus tephrosceles
GAAAGAGAGAAGCTGGGACCTGGTCACCAGCTCACCACAGAAAGAGAAAAGCTGGGACCTGGTGACAAAGCACCATGACAAGCAATCCCAGCAAAAAGGAAAAAGGCAGGAAAGTGCTCTCTTTGGGAGGTAAGATCATTGGTTTGCACTTTAACTGCTGTTAAGTTTCAGTTTTAAATAGCAATATTTGATTTTTCACCAAAAAAAGCTAAAGCTTATAAAATTTACACAAATAAATGCCAATGTCTTTTTAAGAGAAATGCAAAGTTCTATCATGATATTTACTCTTCTTGAAACGATTATGACTTTGACAGCCAAGAAAACAAACCAACTGCAGAAATGGACCAGTCCTTGGGGCCTGTGTCAAATAGCAGAGCCTAGGCAAAAGAAGCTGATCAAACGTCACTAGAAGAGAGGCCACTGACCGGCCTTGAGAGCACAACAGAAGCACCCTGTGTGCACATCCACAGCCACCTACTGCCTGGAGAACAGAATGTGCTTCGGAATAACAAGCGGCACTTGCAAACAAGCTGCTCGGCAAGCCCATACCAGATTAAGTTTTAAACTACCTGTGACTATCTGTGCCTTTCCAATATGAAACTTAATTCTCATTTTCACAAACAGAAAATGCCTTGCTCAAGGTTGCTAGAGATGCAAGTATTCGAACCAGATCCAATTCCAGCTCTGAGGTGTGGGCAAGTGTGATGCAGATGGTTATCCTTAAGTGTACCCATCAAAGTGAGCTTTCAAACAGACAGACAAAAAAACAGTGGAAATATTGAGAACCCTTTGTCTTCACTTCACAGTGAAATCTATACAAAGCAAAAGGAACTAAGAAATGCTGTGCTGTCAAATACCTATTTAACTTTGATAAAAAACTAAACATCAGTATCTGTATTTGGCCTTTTTCCTTTCACAACACTCTGAGCACAACAAAGTGCTCCACAGAGATGAACTGAAAACCACCAAGTGCTAAAACGGCACGCAACCTGCGCAGATGAGACCAGCAGAAAGAGCCACTAGGCACTAGTGCCTCCCATGTCATGTCTGGGGTCCAAGCCCCATGTCCGCAGCTAAGAAGGATGTGCAGGGCCCCAGTCCAGGGGCAGTGTGCCACTGCAGCTGCTCCCACAGAACCCGCCCCCTCAGACAACAGACAGCCTGGAAGGGCCCCCAGCTCAGACTTACCCCCGATATGTGCTATGGACTCCGGTCCAATAAGCTGATTTTCAAACAGCCTTTCTGCCTGTCGCAACTTTGTATTTGGATGCAGAACACCAAGCAAGAGCGGGGGTTCTTTGAAGCTGCAAAATAATGCAGTTCCAGAGATTTGTCCATAAATATACATGTGAAGAAAACCTGTACCAAGCACCTATTCTCGGTTCTTTGATAAAGATGGCACTTTCCAACAACATCCTCAGTTGCCAGAAATAGAAGGGTTAAGAAAAAACTGTTCCAGGATATCAGAAAATGTCACGGTCAAAAGAAATATAAAAATATAGATGTGCAAGGCCTTCAGCAGTCCTGTCACCTGAGAACATCCTGGGGCCTGTGCCCACCCACCCTCCAGCCTCCCCAGCTCCCCACCCCCATCCAATGCCTCAGGGCAGCTGCACCTCCTCACCCCTGGGACTCACACAGCCCTATAGCCACCGCAGTCCACCTAGGGTGGTGGGGGGCAGTGCCCACGTTTCACACCTGATGGCCCGGCCTCATGCTTCATAGAGAAGACCAAATCCATTCTCCAAAATGCTGCTCTATTTTTTTTTTTTAACCATAAATTTGACTTTAACTGATATTTTTTCAGTGACTGAAAACATCCATATCCTTCTATGAAAAATAAACTTTTTGTTCCCTTCTGGAGAGAAACCATGTCCTTCCACAGAGTGACTGTGGGCTGAGAGGGCTGCAGCTGAGTCGGCACGTGGTGGGACGGCATGCATGGGGCACAGCCTGTGTCACGGCCCGTGTACTTGTGTGAGACACACCAAGCTCTGTCATGTAACAGGCTTCTGCTTCTGTTCTGTATTTTGGGGCCTATCTTCCTGTTTTTGAGTGTGTCATTCCAAAAGCTGAGCCCAGGAGAGAGGTCCCTGTTGGCTGCGACGGTTCCACTGCCATTCCAAAAGCTGAGCCCAGGAGAGAAGTCCCTGTTGGCTGTGACAGTTCCACTGCCAAAAGCTGAGCCCAGGAGAGAGGCCCCTGTTGGCTGTGACGGTTCCACTGCCATAAGCTGAGCCCAGGAGAGAGGTCCCTGTTGGCTGTGACAGTTCCACTGCCATTCCGAAAGCTGAGCCCAGGAGAGAGGCCCCTCTTGGCTACGATAGTTCCACTGCTTCTCTTCCTTTCCTTCCTCATCAGGCTCTTCTACTCAACAGTCAGAACTCACTTTGTACAAACAACTTCCAATCCCCAGTGGGCCCTGCTTCCTTTCAGTGTCTGGCCAGGGCTACATAACCCATTTCCCAGTGCATTTCTTCACCACTCTTCCCACATAAACATTCATCTTTCCTGAGATCAAAGGTCTGCAATCACTGAGACTCCAACCTCTCTCTCCAACTCAAAACTCAACCTCAGCCTCCTTTTCCAAGGCCAGCCCCCCAACCCAAGCTTCTAATCCCCGACTGCAGACACAGTTCACTCCCCCACCTTAGCCAACTGGACTATCCAAGAAGGCCCAGGTCAGTTTCTCTTTGGGTAGAATGAGCCATCCTGCTCTGTTGAGAAGGGTTAGAAAGAGAGAAGCCCCTCCTCCCTCAACACATCAGGGGACCGCCCCCCCACCCCCCCGACGCCCCTCCTTTGGAGACAGGATGTCCTCAGGCGTGGCTCAGGCAGAAAAATGCATCTGAGGATCCACTGGCACACTAGGAATTACAGAGCTGACATTCTTGGGGCTGACTAGAGTCCCCAGTCCTTCACCCATTCTCAATCCTAATGAGCAAACTGTATGTTTACAGCACCTTGTGCCTGTACTATTCTAAATCCAACGACAAAAAGTTCACTCAGCTACACATGTCAATCTAAGGTCAGAACCATGTCCTCTACATTCTTAGTGAATTGGATCCAATATAAAGCCTTAATTTTTATGGATAAAACACTATTCAGTTAGTATGTTCTATTCACTTTTTAACTAGATATGATTCTTATCTGAAGTTTTTCAAGTCTTACATGGACTAACTCATTTAAAATAAGCTTCAGATGGCTTCACTCCATCAGCAGTTGCAAGGGGAACCAGGAAATTACTGAATCAGATGGCACAACCCTCCTGCAACTAGGTCAACATGGAAGTCACAGATAGTCACATTGATGAGAGCCTGGCTCTGTACCACTATAGTTATAAACACGAATCTATTTCAGGGGGCCCTACATATACAATACTTTTTTCAAATTATAATGGACTGCGTTACTCATAGATCTCTATTGGTGAAAGGTAACTCAGGAAAAAATGAACATTAATTATAGGTTTTGCAGAAAATCAGTTACTTATAAAATTTAAATGGGTAACTGAAGCTCCATTCGTGGGTATTTTTGCTACTTGAAATGAATTATGGTTGACTGTCTCTAATGATTATTAAGCTTCTCTAATTTTGAATTTTTGTTTTTGGTTTATGCAGTTTTTTTAAAACAATGACAGGGAAAATACCATGCATATTTCCTGAGTAACATCTAATTCAGCATAAAAACCCAAGTACTAAAGAAATCACAGAACTGCGTTTCTCCTAACTTACCTTTCAGATCAGACTGATTTAATTACCCTCCTTTCCTTGGGAATTATTTCAGCCTATTACGTTTTGTCAAGCAATCCCTCCTGAGGACTGCGGGGCAGCCTACCTGAGAGGCTGTGGATCTATAGGAGATTCCAGCAGCATCATGGCTCCAAGCAGGGGAACAGTGAGAGAAACAGCCAGCATCAAGAAGGTCACTCGGAAAACTCTGCCGCTAAAGGAGCTGCCAGAAATAAAAGATACAAAGGCAATCAGCTGAGTCTCACAGTGACAAGGTTGGCCAGTCCGAAAGCCCTCCGGGCAGGAGCAGGGACGCTCATCCAGTTTCCCCACTGCAAGGTGGCCGAACTCTGGCCTGTGATTAAACTTTAGCACTGTTTGCTAGGATCGGCAAACACACTTTTGTTGTTGTTCTTCTTTTTAATCTTCCAGCTTCCCCTGTGTGGGATACGCTGGATCAGTTACTTTCCAGATCTCGAATCCTCTAGCAGGGTTTTAAAGAAGGCAAACTCAAAGAACTGATGAACACAAAATGTCATGGGGAAAAAGAGTTCTAATGATGTAAATGATACACACTCATCCACAGAAAAGGTGGGTAATTCTCAAAATCTACGATTTCCTGTGCATGGATTCAAAGCAGCAACACTCAGTACTGTGCAGCCCTAAGATTCTCACAGATAAAAGAGACAGCTAAATTATTGAAGGAAATGGAAGCAGAACAACTTCCTGAGGATCCAATTCCCCAATCATTTTTCCCAACCTACTTTTAAGAATTCAAAAGGAAATCCCAGCTCTTCAACCTAATAGAAGTCTGACAGATACTGACAGTTATCCACACAGGATCTATAAAATTATAATTCAAAGTCACCACTCCTAAACCCTTGGGAAGCTGTGAAAGCTTCCCTGGGAATCCTGGGTGAAGTTTTTGGACAAATGACCAGTAGTGCCTTAAATATCTCTGAACCAATCTTCAAATACAGTATTTCTCACCTGGCAAACAAGTGAACACATCTGGCCTCTTCTACTAATAAACCTCATAGGATCATTACTAGCTTACAGGAATTGAACTCAAATATACTAAATGCTTGACATTAATATTAACTTAAAACAAATAAAATCATGAGTTCCTAAGGTAGAATTTTTTTCTTCCATCAAAAAAATTAAAGCGTTGATGAAGAAAAAAGTCAAGACTCACACTTAACAAAACAGACTTGATTTAAGGGGGCAGGGTTTGATTTTTGACAGAAGGGTAGTCTTCTGCCACTTAGACGTGTTAAACTCTGTTCCGGATATGGTGTAGAAACATATAGGCCAAGTCCTCTTTCCCAACAACTGGCCAGGGAACTGCAGGCCAGTTTCTCCACTCCAAAACCCACAGTTTCCGCCAGTGTGAAATGGGGTGTTGGGCAGGGTAACTTCCTGAACATGCATGATTCTACAAACGAACAAAGCAGAAAAGAAAATAAATCCCTCTATTTCTACTGGGGTAGGTGGAAATAAGACAAAGGAAAGACCAAGGGGAAGAAGAGGGAGCAGCTTTCACAAAGTGTCCCTCGCATGGACAGCACCTCTGCAGAGCGCTGGGTTCTGCCACCAACCTGAGTGGGCAGGAAACAGAGTCTCCCCAGAGCCTCCAGAAACAAAGCCCTACTGACACCCTGATCTTAACACAGTGAGACCTGCCCAGGACTTCTGACCTACGGAACTATTATATAATAAATTTGTGTTGTTCAGGACACTCATTGTGTGGTAAATTGTTAATGGCAGCCATAAAAATTAACAGTTTTCTAAGTAAACTAGTTTCCAGCACCCTACAAGTGGGGTGCTGCTGTAACAAATATCTAAAAAAAATGTGGAAGTAGCTTTAGAATAGAGTTGTGGGTTAAGGAAGGAAGAACTCTGAGGAGCAGCACAGAAAAAGCCTAGACTTCCTTGAACACAGTAGTAAAACTATGGATGTTAAAAGACTCGGCTCGTGAGGTCTCAGAAGGAAGAGGAGCATAGCAGGAAAAAACCACCGCCTTGGAGAACACCTAACTGGGCACAAAGACTGCTGACACTGCTGGGGAGGGGGCGGAAGGATGTCAGGAGCATGGGATTGGAAACTGGAGCAAAGTGGATCCTGTAACACAGTGGTAGAAAGCTTGGCTGAATCATGTCCTGCAGTTATGTGGAAAGCAGAGCTTCTAAACACTGAAACTAGACCCAGGTGAGGACACTTTCAAGCACAGTGATCAAAGCAAGGCCCGGTTACTCCTGCGGCTTCCTCCTCCAGAGCAGAACAGGCCCGAGGGCAGTGTTAACCACTGCCTTCTTCCTTAGGCATTTCCCTTTGCTGATGAGAATTCTGTGTCTATTTTTCTTCTAATAATCTTCCAAAAATGAATTTTGTCCCTAACTTCCTCCTCTTCACTCATAAGGGGTTCAGAGTTCACCCCGTACACCTGAGGCCAGGTAAAATGCCACGTAGACAGTCCTTACCCTTTTATTAGGTGGGAAAGGAGGTGGTCCAGGCCCTACAAACCCAAACAAAATGCCACAGACCCAAGCAGGGAGAGGCCAAGAGAGCCCAAGTTCCTAGAAGAGGGCAGGTGAGAATGAAGAGAAAAGTCAGGTCAACCTCTCCCTCCCAGTCCCGTCTCCAAACCCCAGGACCAAATAATCTTCTTCTAATGTGACTGACTTACATCAGTCAAGGTATAAGCACCACAGGCATAAAAATGTCTACAAAGCACAGAACTATGACCTGACACAATGGCAGGCTCAGGCAACCTGAGAGGTCTGTAGCAGGGAAAGGAGTAAGGGCCAGGAAAAGAGGAATGGCAAACAGTCAAAATGAGAGTGTGCCAAGAAATGTGCTTTACGTGGGCAACCAGATGGAACCAGGTCTCTCTCTCTTTCACAAATGAGGGAAGTGGGAAGGGAAAGGCTCAAGCGGCTTTCTCACAGACAACCCAAGAGCTGAAAAAGCGCGATTGAGAGCCAGATGTGACTCTACGGCTGCGATCACCATTAGAAGCGCTGCCTGCCAAGAGCAAGAGGAGGGAGTGGAGGATGCCCAGACCTAGAGCCCTCAGAGCTGGAGTTTGAAAGCTCTGTGAAAATTCATGGTGATGTGCCTATTCTAGGCATTTCACATAAGCGGAATCATACGTGTCCTTTTGTGAGTAGCTTCTTTCATTCAGTGTGGTTTTCTAGGCCCATCTAAGTTGCAGTATGTATATGTACATGGTTCCTTTTACCAGTTGATTACGTACGTATATACAACTTGCTGCCCATTCATCTGATTTTTTGTTTTTTAAATATAAAGACACGGTCTCAGTATGTCAACCAGGCTGGAGACTCCTGGGCTCAAGTGATCCCCCTGTCTCAGCCTCCCAAAGTAGCCAGG
The DNA here is from genome assembly GCF_002776525.5 of Piliocolobus tephrosceles. NCBI lineage: Eukaryota > Metazoa > Chordata > Mammalia > Primates > Cercopithecidae > Piliocolobus > Piliocolobus tephrosceles. The sequence goes on from NC_045453.1 coordinate 37,929,113, forward strand.
ACTACAGGTGTGCATCACACCTGGCTAATTATTTTACTTCTTGTAGAAAAAACATCTTGCTACGTTCTCCAGGCTGGTCTTGAACTCCTGGTCTCAGTCTTCCCACCTTAGCCTCCCAAAGTGTACCCTGAAATGAGTAGGCATGAGCAACCACGTCCAGCCCCACTCATCTGTTGAACATTTGTGTGGGAGGGGAAATGAGAGTGATTACTTAATCGGTACAAGGCAAACACCTTGCTTGTATGGGGTGATGAAGTAGTTTTGAAAGCAGAGAGACCTGGTGGTTGCCCAACATTGTTAATACACTAAATATCACTGAACTGTGCACTTTAAAATGGTTAATTGTATGTTATGCGAATTTCACCTCAACTAAAAAGAAAGGTGACAGTGACAAGAATGTTCTAAACTTAGATTGTGGTAATTACTGCAAAACTGGCCATTATACTAAAAATCACTGATTTAAACATTTTAAGTAGGTTAATTTTATGGTATGTGAATTATATCTCAATAAAGATGTTAAAAAAAAAAAAAAAAAAGTCAGTGACTCCACTATGCAAACTGCCACGCCAGTGGCTAGGACACACTTCAACCCAAGTGATTTTAAGTGACCTAAAGTCTTTCAACACAACAGAAATGAAGTACTTGTACAATAAAGCAGGGCTGGTTACAAGTAAATGACAGAAACGCTTCTGACGGTGTGAATCCCAAAGAGAGACAAGCACACAGAAAGGTGGATGGTGAAGATGTGTGGCTGCCAGCCCTGAGAGCTGCCCTCACTGCAGTCTGGTACTGAGTCCAACAGGGATGTGCCTGTCCTTAAAGGAAGCTGATGCCATCACCCACCCCACTCCCACTAGAGGAGGGTACCTCTAGGGAAGGTGCATTGTGTTTTCACCTTATGACCCTCACTACAAACAGTAACAATCTGGCCAAAGTGCTACTTTGTTTGTCTTTGCCTAACCTGATTCTACCTAAGGCAGATTTTCCTCATCTGTCTTGACTCCAACATTGTGACCTCTACTTTACCACACTGCAGCTTACATTTTTAAAATCTTGATGTGGTAATCTGATTCAGAGCTGGTGGCACCCCATTTAAATATCTGGTTGCCCCTTCACACAATAGTTAAAGTCTCAATTATGTCCCAAACAAAAAGTCCAGCCAGGACTGAAAGCCGGGGCTTACAGCCAGAAAGGAGGCCAAAAGTCCAGAGACAAAGATTTGTGTCCCAGTGCTGGGGGATCTAGCAGTAACACTCTCTTAAAGCTGGAGAAGAATTGAGAGGCCACTCAGGCAACTGTTCCCAAAGGCAGCCAACTTCTGGATAGGTTCCATCAAGATGACCTGGGCCAGAGATGCTGGTTTGGTAGGTGCAGGGCGGGCCTGCAAACTCTTTCATCCGTTGTTCCTCATGTGCAGCTGGACACCACTCACTCTAGCCAGCTCCCTTCCCGTCAAAACTTCACCAACATCTCCCCAGCCTCACCCGATCAGCATCCAGCCTTCACTGCAACGTTCTGTGCTCACATAGTAGAAATACTAGCTTAAATTTAAACAAAACTCCTTGAGCAGCACTGTCCAATGGAACTTTCTGCAATGATGGAAATACAATAGCTACTAGCCATGTGTGCTTCCTGAGCACTTGAAATGGAGTTAGCTTGTTACACAAACGAGGTAAGCCCAGCTCCTGGACCCCTGCTCTGGGTGCCACACTTATTTTAGCCCAAGGTTCATTAACTTTTTGGCAGGCCCTCCAGTGTTGCTTTCTGTAAACTCACAGTTAACTACAATTCTTCTGTCTTTTCTTGGTGTCTGCCTCCCTCTTACTCTTTTTTTAACTTAAATAAAGGACACTGTATCGATCCCTATCCATTTTCACTGACAAAGCACTGCAGGTTCCCAACCTGTGCTGACACATCCAGGAATGCTGGCAACTTATTTCCCAGGTGCAGTCTGAGAAATCAGTTTGTTTGCCCCAATCTCTTGGAAGAGCCTGGAGGGATGCCCATCTCCATGAGGACATCTGTGCTCTGAAATTGCCTACACTCTCTAAAGGCAAGAGCACAACCACAGTGATGCAACAGGATTTGACAATTGCTGTTGGCTGGGGCACGATTTACACAATCTTCTGTAGATTCGCCAGCCAATTTGGCAGATTTTGAAGATTCTGCACACAGGACATCAGGGCCTTGGGTCCTGAACTGAAGTCCCAACAAGCAGACTCCAAGAGATCAAAATTTACCTGCGATTGTTGTGGAAAACCTGACAGCCCCAAATCCATGAGGTACCAGCAATCTCAAGTGTCAAGGTGATCCCTGGAGCCTGAGAAAGTCAAACAGCATCAACCCATCTTTTTTAGTGACAGCATCTTGAATTTGTTCATTTTTCACAATCCTTTAAACTGGGGCTCCTAGATTCATCACTTTATCCTTGAAAAAAAATTAAGAAATCAAGAAACAAGTTTAAAAAGCCATCTGAAAATACACACCTGGGGCAAAGCTGAGACAAACACTCCAGCTGCCTGACTCCTCATGAACTCCTGAATGCCCCATCTGTTTCTCCACACTTCCTCCCTTACTCTTCAGTCTTCAAGAGGAAAAAGGAAAATGGACCTAGCAGAGACTTTTAATTAGACTAAAATCCTTCAGTTTATTGAAAAAGCAGAATTATACGGAATTTAGTGTACTGAAATATATTAAATCCTCAATGTATTTATTCTGCATCCCTAAACAGTCATATATGGACATTAAACAGTTCTCTTCCTAGATAGAACTGTGTTCCAAAGAGAAAGGAATAGTTCCACAGAATACAATTAAGTTTCTAAAGCATTTTGGGAAATCAATGTCAAATAATAATTATAAGCTTGCACTGGTATGTTAAAGTGCTTAGCTCATCTATGTTCCACACTGAATAAAAGAATTTACCAATCACAGTCTCCATTATATCTTAAATACAGTAATTCAAGAACTTTGGCATAAAATCTTATTTCCAAAGCACAATTTAAAAAATACACTTCTCAATCATTGTCCAGCTGCCGGTTCTATCCTTCTTCATTCCTCTTTTGACTCTATTCTCTGTAACTTCATATAAACTAACTCGCACACACAGACCTCAATGACCTCATCGGCAAAACAAAGCAAACACCCACTTTTCACGCCAAGACTTGGGAGACCAGCCAACGTATTGCTAGGGGTCTCTACCACTGCTAAAATCTATGTCTTAGTTCTGTCAGTTTAGTAACATGTCTTTCAAGGCTTCCTTTATTCTATTTAGCACATCTAAAGTGCTAAAGTTTATTCTAACAGTTTCGTGTTTTTACTTCTGAATTTAGATTCCTTTACTTCACCCACTATACACAGGCCTTCCTGGCTTCTGTTGAACCCTCGACTTTTAAGGTAATCAAGAAATACATGAACTACTAGAAATGACCACAAAAGAAATGAAAAATACAGGAGAGCTGCAGAAAAAAATAAGAAAAACAGCTACATATTACAATAATAACTGCAGAAAGGAAGGGTGGTGACAAGACCTCACTTTGAAAGAGATCATTACAGATACACAGAAAAGGGATAAACAAGGACAAACACAGGCAAACAGCAACAATGTTCATGGACAGGGAAGTCAAGGAAATAACTAAACATAAATGTTCAAGGCACACTGGAAAAGATCAAGCAGTAAAAGATGACTTTAGAATCAGATTTACTTAGTCATTAAGGAAGAAATCCCCACAGAGAACCTGAAAAAAACAATTAAGTCTACCGCTCTGCCCTGGGGCCAGAGGTGGGAGCCAGCAGACTTGAGAGTTGGGACCACCTAAGGAGTGCTCTCAGGGGCTGTATGGCCTGGTTTTCAACGCACTGTACCTAATGACAAACTCAGGCCACTGTTCTTTCATTTCTCAGGTAAAAATGACTTGTTTTCAAGATTTCCGTAGGACAGTGTTGCCAATTCTTGCATGTCCATTCTAAATGGCTCCTCAACCATCAACCGATGATTCATTCACAGTAACTAGGGTGACCAAATTGTCCCAGTTTGCCCAGGTTTAGCACTTAAAGTTCTACATCCTGGGAAACCCCAGTCCAGGGCAACCCAGGATGGTTGGTCAGGATATATGGGAGCATCTTCCCGATCTTTTCACTGGCCCAAGGGGTCAACTATCACCGCAAAGTCTTCTCTCTAAATTGCCTCTCTAGAACCTAAATGCTCCTCCCTGCCATCGTTCTCCTTTAAATGTGTTCCTCTCATCATCAGTCAATAAACTCAGTCTACAGGGGCAAAAACTGCCTCTCATTCATATGTACCCCACCACCTCTTGGCACACTACTGAACAAATATTTCCAGTACTTCTATCAAATATGTGTCAATCTGTTCCACAGCTTCAAGCTTGGTCTATGGGGCCTCTTGATTCGCCCTGAAACTTAAAACTTATGAAATTCAGGACACATAATTGAAAAGTGAATTTTAAGTATCTTACATTGAAATCTGTATTTGGGGATCATGATTCAGTTTTTAGCTAACAAAACATAGCATTCTTATATTCTAGAAGATGGTAGAGGAAGCTAAAGGACAAAACCTGGTATTTCTGAGGTGTCAACAACTACAGTTTCCTATGTTTCTCCATCACTATCGGGAAAAACTGCAAGGCTGAATTCTCACAACAATTGCCTACAATGTCACTTCTGTTCTCCACTCTTTCCACGAACCGCGGTGAGGACTGGTCACGCAGCGTGAGGGGGCAGGTGCAGAAGAGCAAGTGTAGAAGCCATCTCTTCGCCGGATAACGAGGCAGGACCCCAGCATCTCGTGGGACCTCCTCCCTTCGAGAAAGTGCGAGCGGGGGACCAGGAAGACGCAAGACACTGGCCAGGTAGCTGTGCCCAGGGGGATCAGATGAGCCAAAGGAATGACAGCCCGAGGGGAGCGAGGGAAAGGCGAGGAAGCAACCGCGCTGCAGGGTGGGGCAGGAGTGAGGGGAGGGGAGGCGCAGGAGCGGCGCGAGACGGTCTCGGGTCCCGGAGAGCCGAGGATAACGCGGCGACTGGGCGCTGGGTGCACCCGAACCTCAAAGACCTGGCAGGTACATCCGCCTTGTCGGAGTCTGCTTCCTCCTCGGAAAAATGAGTTTTTCTTGGGGATGAAACGAGAGGGCTCGGACAAGGCGCTCTGCACCACATCCCCAGGTTACTGTTACTGCCGTCGCCGCTGTCCAGGAGGATCGCCCTCCACTCCTCGCTGCCCGGCTCCAGCGCCCGGTCTGGGAGTCCGGCCTACCTGCCGTCCTTAGCCTCCGGGGCCTGGCCATCATCGTCCGTGACGACCTGCGGCCGCAGAGGCCGGCGCTGTCGCAGCCCGTCCGCCTCGCTCATGGTACGAGCGCCAGCCTCCCCAGCAGCCACCACCCCACAGTGAGCAGCAACAGCTCACGCTCCAGGCCCGCCCTCCCCGGCGCGCGGAAATGACGTTGCGCCCAGGGACCAATCCGCAGCGTTGTCCCGCCCCTTCCGGCCTCATGGGCGGGCGGTCTGCAGCGCTTCGCTTTTCGGCGCTCGGAAGCAAATTTTGAGCGTACGGGAGCGGCGCTCGGAAATCGCTGAGAGCGAGCACCGGGAGCTGCCAAGGTCCCCGCCCGTCTCGGATTCCGGGGCCCAGAACACGAGTGGTTCCACCTCGGGCTCGCCTAGCCCAGTCCCTGCGCATGCCGCCTTCGTCTTACGTTTCTGAGGACGGCAATGCTCATGACGCACTTGGGAATTGCTGGCCCGAGATGTTGGCCACTTTTATCGTTAGAGAGGATGGCGCTGTTTATGAAATGTCAGCGACCCTGCTCTTACGGGCAGCGTCAAAAATAATGCATTCACACCCTTGGAACGAAGTCACCTCTGCCTGAAAATTACATCCTTCCCCGACTCATCCCGGTTAAGGGGAAAACTTGGGCTAGAAAATGTTTCCCTCTGGTTAAGGCCAGATGTTGAGTGTTAAATCTTTTTGTGACCGTTACCACAGACATTTGATAAAGTTTATTAAGTTTTGATAAAGTATATTAAGGATTACCCTTAAGCAAAGGCCAGGTAGAAGTAGAAATTATCACTAACAAAGTTTAAGAAAGCATAGAGTGGCAGCGTTCTTTCAACAGTATTGCAGTGAACCAGAACTGTTCCCAGGTGCTGGGAGATGATGGTGGGCAAATCACAGGCAAGGCCCCTCCTTATGGAAATTAAGCTAGTGGGAAAGATGACTTTAATCAGATCATCGTCATAAAATAGACATGTAAAATTATCAAACGTAATAATTGCTTCAAAGGGGAAGAATTGGATCTTTGCATTTGACAGGCAAAGGGATTGAAAGAGAAATCGAATCTGGAGGAAGTGACAGGGAGGATTTCCAGGCAGAAGAAATCAAAGCCTGTTACCAGTGGCACGAGGAATCATGTCTGGAAAAGCCACGTTCAAAATGCAGTGTTACTAACAGAAATAATTTCCTCTTGGAGGCTTTCCTGATAGAAACATGCCATTACCTTTTTAAGTGCTAGATGGCACTAGAATTCCGTGTGAATGTTTTTTATTCATTCAAAGAGCTGAAGAACCAGCTTGAGGGAAGTGGAGAGCTGTGCAAATCCAGTTCTCCAGAGATCCCAGGTAATAATTCAAGTCTAGGCAACATTTTACATCATTCTGTGTCATTGAGAATAGCCAGTACAGCCATTAAATCAGGGATAGTGTTAACAAAGTGCTGTATGGCCTGACGCCTTCCTGCCTGTCTGGACTGTACCTCTTGCTCCGCAACCCCCATTTCAGACACTCAGGATGACTTACCATGTCTAATCTCATGCCTGGCTGCCTTGTCCTTGAGGTTCCTTCTTCCTGTGATACACTCTTCTTCACTTCCACTTGGCCAATTATTTTTATCATTCAGGACCCACTTCAAGTATCCTTGCTGAAAATTCTTCTCCCGATTTCCCAAGCAGAACATCTTCCTCTTTGTCTTCAAGGCACTTTAAACATGCCCCAGCCATAACATTTGAACCCATTGCATTGGAGCTATTTGTGTTCCATGCCCAGTGTTAAAGCCCACGCACTGCAAACAACCAGGGACACATTCATAAGAAAAATAATGGCAGTAGGTTGGGTTTACTGAACTTGCTGTAACAAAGAAATGCACCAGAGGACCTGTGAGGCTCCTCAAAATGAGGGAGTCACGGGAGAGTCCTTGTGGGGTTTGGGGGCTGGAGTTAGTCCCTAGATAGTCTTGCTGGGGATTGGTCAGAATCCGTTAACAAGGGGAGTCACTGGAGGAACCAGCGACCTTATCTCTGGGATATGTAAGTCCATTCGGAGTTACCACGAGGTCAGCTCATGGCCGTATCGTGAAGCACGTAGGTAGTTGGTGTTACAGTGGTCTGAGCTAGATCATTTGTGCTGCATAGCACAGGTTCAGTACAGTTTTTCTGTTTTCAAGTGATGGTGAAGCCTGCTTTGATTGTTGTATTTGTTTCAGTTCTCAGTTCTGCCACCCCACCTTCCAACCCGGCTGCCAACCAGACCGACTTTGTTTCTCATCGTACTGAAGCCAGTTATTGGAGTGGGACCACCATGATTAATTTGATCAGGTTTCTCAGCGCCACCTATATTTTGGGCTAGATAATTCTTTGTTAGGAGGTGGAGGGCGGCGTGTCCTGTGCGCTGGTGTTTCAGCAGCATCTCTGGGCTCTCCCCACTAGATGGCAGTAGTATCCCACCTAGTCGTGATGATAAACGATGTTGCCAGACATTGTGACTGATACCCCCCGGAGGACAAAACAGCTCTTGGTTGAGAAGCACTGGGTTAGACCAACCAGAATCCACACCCAACCCTGGCATTGGGGATGAGGCTCACTTCCATTGGAACACTGGCCCACGTGGAGGGCATTTATTTCAACAAAAGCAGGCTCTGCCAGCATGGAAGAAGAAGCGCATGATGCTGGCAGGGAGCCCACAGTGTGCCTCGCAGCTCAAACCAGAAGCAAACCCTACTTCTAGTCCAGTGCTTTTTCCCAGTCCCATGCTGTTTCAACTCCTTCCACAGAGATCTCCTGAAAGCCTGCCGGGTGCCAAGTGCGGTGACAAAACAAGGATGAAATACAGTGAGCCAGCCTGCACAGGCGTTATCATCCAGGAGGGGGGAGAGGAAGTGTAACGAATGACCACTCTAAAGCACTGCTGCAGAAGAGCCGCCACGTGCCTTGGGCTGCGAGGAGGAACAAGTGCCATTAGGTGGGACTGACCAGAGATGGCTTCTTGGAGGAAGGGGATTTGCACCAGGACTTAGATTAATAAGATTATAATTGGGGGATTAGGGTGATAGAGGAGGACAAGAAATAGGCTAAGAGGGAAGAGTGTGGTGCCCAGGGATTGTTAAACAAGGGGACGATGATCAGGGGTGGACATCAGGGTTACTGAGTGATCAAGAAAGAATAGCCACAAATATATACGCCTGTTATGTACCCATGAAAACAGAAAATAAAAATAAAATTTTTAACAAAGAAAGAATAGTCTGAAAAGGGCAAAGCAGGGTGGGAAGTAGCTGAGCCCCTTCTTGCCCACAAGTCCAGGAGAGCACAGAAGACACTGCCAACTCAGAAAAGAGTTGCAAGGGAAGTTGTTCTGTCGTGGTGGGAAGCTCTGGTTTTAATTCCGGTGGGACAATGGAGACAGTAAAGTTAGGCAATGTGGACTAGTTTGTTCACCGCAGGAAAAGCACCTTAGAGATCATGCAGCTACCGGAAACAGACATCAGCCAAAAGTGGCAGAGGATGAGGGAGGGATACATTGGAAGGATCTGGGGATACCTTGTAGAACTCAGACTCAGAAAGTACAGCCAGGCCTCACAGGAACTGGAACAAAGACCTGGGAACACAGGGACAGAGTCACCCTCCGCTTCCTGGTGCCTCACACTGTCCTGTCTCTGCACCCCTCCGTGCTCACATGGCGCACCCTGCTGGGATGGCCCCTTCTTCTCTTTTGCTGCCCTCCCCTGGAGAGCTGGAAAAGAGCAGTGTTACTCATCCAGTTGTCAAAGCTAACACAGCCGTAGGCAGTGTTTTGGCACAAGATAAAAACAGAAATATAGAGATTATTTTGACCTTTAGGAAAGTTTTTGCATTTCTCATAAAAGGGACAAATGGGGCTAGCGCTGCCCCTTCTTCTGCCTGGAACCCAAGAGTTAAGCATGGAGCAGCAGCATCTTAAGACCACAGGAATACACCTTAATGTCTAAAAAACACACCCAGAAGAGCCTAGGTCCTTAGTGGTGCCCCTGAGCTGTTCACCAGAGCCAGCAACCACCTACCTGTGGGCTGCCTGTCACATGAGAGAAACAGTCCTTTATGCACTGAGGCAGCTGTCAGGGGAGCAATTTGCACTGCCCCTCAGGGCCAACAGGCTAGCATTTTCTGCCTGGACATGTCCATGGTAAAAAAAAAAAAAAAAGCATCGCCTAAGCCCAGCTCTCCCCGACTCTCCCATTTCAAGTATCCCATACCAACTAATTATGGTCTCCTTCTCCAAGTCTAGATTCCTGGACTGAGAATCTGATGTTCCCAACTTTGGTGAGGCTGATGATCCATGTTAGAGGACAAGACCCCGTGGTCCATTGACCATTCCATGGGAACAACACAGCAGCCTCGCTATTGTAGGCAGAAGGGCAGGACAGGCTCACTGAATGCATGGTCACCCCATGAGAAGCAGGGAGGAGCAGAGGTGAGCATTGAAAAGAGGCTGGCCAGGAAAATTGCCCTAATTGCCTACGAGGAGGATTCTTAAGGTTGACCTAGACTTGGCAGGAAAAGTGCTCAGGAGGAAAGACGTTCAGCAGTCACCTCCACCATGGGCGTGGACATTCCTGTCTGTTGTTGAAAAGTGAATGGTCAGCCCCTTTGTTCCCTTTGGAATCTTAACACTGACATTTCATGGTTAGCAGAGATCACTCATTAATCATGTTTTATTACATTCAGAAACCATCTCCTGAGAGTTATTATACTTGATCCTTGAACAACATGGGTTTGAACTACACAGGTGCACTCATAGAAGAATGTTTTTTCAATAAAAGTTACACCTGCCTCCCCTTCCACCTCCTCCACCTCTTCTGCCTCTGCCACCCCGAGACAGCAACAACCCTTCCCCTTCCTCCTCCCCCCAGGCTACTCAGTGTGAAGGCAATGAAGATGAAGACCGTCATGATGATCCACTTCCCCTTCATGAATAGTAAAAATATTTTATCTTCCTTATGATTTTGAATGGCATTTTCTTTTCTCTAGCCTAGTTTACTGTAAGAATACAGCATATAATACTTAGAACATACAGAATATGTGTTGATCCAATGTTTACAGCTATCAGTAAGGCTTCCGGCCAACAGTGCTATTCATAGTTAAGTTTGGGGGAGTCAAATGTTATATGTGGATTTTCAGCTGGACTGGGGGTTGGCACCCCCAACCTCCACTTTGTTCTAGGGTCAACTGTAATCATTTTCATTTTGATGATTCCTGTCCTGCTTTTTTTTCTGATGGTTGAAAAAACTTATGCATATATGTAAGAGTTCAATGTTTCTTTGGCTCTCAGTAATGAAGAGATGTGTTGTTTGGGTGAGGTAATGTCTTTCTTTAGGAAGGGAATTGGCCCAATGAGTTTGTTCATTCAGAAGGCTGTGTGGCAAAAGTTTGGATCTATAGGAATAGAGAGACTATAAAAGCTAAGATTACCCAAACTGGTGGCTCTTACCAGAAAAGTTCCACCCTGTTGCAAAAGAAGTTGGCAATGTCTCAAGAGTTTTCCAAACTCAGGTGCTTACTGGTAACCTCCTAGGGTATGGGACACCCAGATCTCTTCTGTCTTCTACTTCTGGCCTTGTTTAAGGTAGGCTTCTTGCCCTCTGGCTTGTCACCTCCATGGCCAGGGGTGACTCCCTGTGGTCCAGTTCCATGGGCACTAACCAACAGCTTGTCTTGTATCTGGAATAAAGACTGGCACAGGTGGGAGCCTCGGTTTCGCGATTAGCAACAGCTACCGGAACAGAACCAAGTGCAAACTCAGGTACCCACATGTGGCAAGTTTGGGGGGTAATGGCATTCCTCTAGCATGGCTGGTAGGGAGAAAGTGGACCGGCAGGCCTCCCCTCTCCCATGGCCTTAGAGGGAGAAGAGGCAGATGGACAACTGAACAAAAGCATGACTCTTCTCCCCTAGACAGAAAAACTGAGCCTATCTTCTCTGTTTCTTCCCTTTCTGCCCTCTAGAGAGCAGGGTGGGTGAGGACCCCCTCATTTCCTCACTCTGATGCTTGTGAACCAAGGCAGCAGGAAGGAGTGCTTTCGTGTCCCACATAGGGCATGCCTTCTTCATAGGTCTGCCCTGTGCCTTCATAGCAGTTCATTCCCCTCCCGCCATTGCGGAACTCCAGAGCCTGGGCCAGCGCCTTTGTCCCCTGCCTCTCTCCACCAGGCCAAAGCTCTGTCTGTCCCACACATCAGCTAGGTCAGTGTGACATCTGTTCACTCTTCATTCTACAGATATCACTGCGCACTTGCACATGCCGGGCACTGCTATAGGCACTGGGGATTAGGATTGGTGTTATTTGCCATGTTTATCAGCATGTGACTACAGACGCAAGCTCTGAACACCCTCACTTTCACTTCAGTAAGTGCCACAGAGCTCCTAAGTCTTTATAGGGAAGCAAATCTGGAACCCAAGTTGTTTATGATCTCACAGGAGGAAGGTCTCTTGAACTCAGTAACTGACTTTAAGCATTTGCGCTTTCTCAGGGGCCAAGTTTCTCGCTCCACTCTGTTTACATGTACACATCAGAGAGGCAACCCTAAGGAGACAAACACCTTCTCCTTCCCTTCCCACAGCTCAGGTCCTGCTTCTCCAGTTTCCTTCCTCTGAGTGCCCTGTGCCAGGAGGCCATGACAGTGTTGGGCTCCATAATGAGAGTGTGGGCACCTTCACAATGGCAGCAGCTGGACTCAGAGGCTTCTACGGAAGGGAAGAGGAGCTGTGTATGCCAGGCAGCAGCGGCAAAGGCTTCAACTGGGCATCATGAATTGTGGCTGTGCTTGATTGTGTCACCCCAGAGGGGCTGAACTTTAAGACAGTGGCTCTCAACTTTGGCTGCATGTTGGAATCATCTGGAAAGATGCTTGCGTGCCACCCCAGAAATTCTGGTATCACTGGTCTGGGGTACAGCTTGTGCATTGGGAGTTTTACAATACTTTTAAAAACTAAATTTGAAATAGACTAGCACTTTAAAAGCAAATAGGAAATAGAGAAATACATACAGCATTCCAATTTGGGGAACCTGAGTCCAGTGTCTCTAAGACTGGAGACCTTGGAGAATCACTGCCACCACCACTTTGCACTGGGGACCTGAGGGACTGCTCGCCTGCAGGAGACACCTGAGAGGCAGCTCTGGGCTGAGAGGGGCTGCAGAGATGCAGGTGAGATGCTGACGAAACACCCCTTTCCTCTGCTGGGTTGGGACTCTGCGAGGCTGTGATTTAGCCACGGGGACACAGATTATGATCAGGAATGGGTGGGGGTGGCATCTGAAATGCTGATGTTTTGTATCATGACCTTGAAGGGGGTTACCTGGGTTTTGTTTTATATCAGCTTGTTAAGCTATATATTTATGTACACTTTTCTGAATAAGCTTGTACACTTGTACACTTTTCTATATAAGTTTGTTATATTCCATCCCCTCCCCAAAAGTCTAAAAAATAAAACAAAAACAAAAAACCTATTACCTAGCTTGAAAGTTTTCTCTATCCGGTCCCTATCTTAAGTTGAAATAGACCTTAGGCTTGGTCAGTGATCTCCAAACACTGGTTGACGGGACCACGGCCTGGCCAACTGTGCAAAACACATGAGGAGTTGTTAGAATTTACAGATTTGAGACCCCAGCCTCCCGAGAGTGGAAGGAGTTGAAACAGTATGGGACTGGGAAAAAGCACTGGACTAAAAGCAGGATTTGCTTCTGGTTTGAGCTGTGAGGCACACTGTGGGCTGCCTGCCAGCATCATGTGCCTCTTCTAAAACATGCTGGCAGAACCTGTTTTTGTTGAGATAAATGCCCTCCACGTGGGCCAGTGTTCCAATGGAAGTGAGCCTCATCCCCAGTGCCAGGGTTGGGAGTGGGTTCTGGTTGGTCTAACCCAGTGCTTCCCAACCAAGGGCCATTTTGTCTACCAAGGGACATTTGTCAATGTCTGGCAACAATTTTTATGATCACAACAAGGTAGAATGCTACTGGCATATCTGGGGGGAAGGCCAGAGATGCCGCTAAACATCAGTGGAACATTATGCAATATTTTCCATTTAGATGATGACTAATTAGATAGTTCAGACTCACACTCCCAAAGGGGACCACAATGAACAACATATTTAAAGCATTTGCTTGAAGAAATCAGAGAGCCTGAAACTGGTGAGGAATTGCTGGAGCAGGATCCTGGAACAACAGAGACCCAGAATGATGAGCCTGATGTGTAACCACTTTTGTTTTTTTATACAAGGTCTTACTCTGTTGCCCAGGCTGGAGTGCAGTGGCACAATCAGGGCTCACTGCAGCCTCAGCCTCCCAGGTTCAAATGATCCTTCTGCCTCAGCCCTCTGAGTAGCTGGGACTGCAGGCATGCGCCACCATGCCCAGCTAATTTTTTGTTTTAATTTTAGTAGAGATGTTTAGTAGAGGTCTGTGTTGCTCAGGCTGGTCTCGAACTCCTGAGCTCAACCAGTCCTCCTGCCTCGGCCTCCCAAAGTGCTGGAATTACAGTTATGAGCCACCACACCTGGCCTTGTAGCCATTTCTCCCCTGGGTGTGTATGCTGCTTCCACAGGAGAAAGCTGAGATGCCAAGTAGTATTTCTTTTTTTCTTTCTTTCTTTGTATTTTTTTTTAAGTTCTAGGGTACATGTGCACAACATGCAGGTTTGTTACATATGTATACATGTGCCATGTTGGTGTGCTGTACCCATTAACTTGTCATTTACATTAGGTATATCTCCTAATGCTATCCCTCCCCTGACCCCACGACAGGCCTTGGTGTGTGATGTCCCCCTTCCTGTGTCCAAGTGTTCTCATTGTTCAATTCCCACCTATGAGTGAGAACATGTGGTGTTTGGTTTTCTGTCTTTGCGATAATTTGCTGAGAATGATGGTTTCCAGCTTCATCCAGGTCCCTACAGAAGACATGAATTCATCCTTTTTTATGGCTGCATAGTATTCCATGGTGTATATGTGCCAAATTTTCTTAATCCAGTCTATCATTGATGGGCATTTGGATTGGTTTGAAGTCTTTGTTATTGTGAATAGTCCCGCAATAAACATACGTGTGCATGTGTCTTTATAGCAGCATGATTTATAGTCTGTTGGGTATATGCCCAGTAATAGGATGGCTGGGTCAAATGGTATTTCTAGTTCTAGATACTTGAGGAATCACCACACTGTCTTCCACAATGGTTGAACTACTTTACAGTCCCACCAACAGTGTAAAGTATTCCTATTTCTCCACATCCTCTCCAGCATCTATTGTTTCCTGACTTTTTAATGGTTGCCATTCTAACTGATGTGAGATGGTATCTTATTGTGGTTTTGATTTGCATTTCTCTGATGGCGAGTGATGATGAGCATTTTTTCATGTGTCTGTTGGCTGCATAAATGTCTTCTTTTGAGAAGTGTTTGTTCATATCCTTTGCCCACCTTTTGATGGGGTTGTTTGATTTTTTCTTGTAAATTTGTTTAAGTTCTTTGTAGATTCTGGATATTAGCCCTTTGTCAGATGGGTAGTTTGTAAAAATTTTCTCCCTTTCTGTAGGTTGCCTGTTCACTCTGACGGTAGTTTCTTTTGCTGTGTAGAAGCTCTTTAGTTTAATTAGATCCCATTTGTCAATTTTGGCACTTGTTGCCATTGCTTTTGGTGTTCTAGTCATGAAGTCCTTGCCCATGCCTATGGCCTGAATGGTATTACCTAGGTTTTCTTCTAGGGTTTTTATGGTTTTAGATCTAACATTTAAGTCTTTAATCCCTCTTGAATTAATTATTGTATAAGGTGTAAGGAAGGGATCCAGTTTCAGCTTTCTACATATGGCTAGCCAGTTTTCCCAGCATCATTTATTAAATAGGGACTCCTTTCCCCATTGCTTGTTTTTGTCAAGTTTGTCAAAGATCAGATGGTTGTAGATGTGTGGTATTATTTCTGAGGGCTCTGTTCTGCTCCATTGGTCTATCTCTGTTTTAGTACCAGTACCATGCTGTTTTGGTTACTGTAGCCTTGCAGTGTAGCTTGAAGTCAGGTAGTGTGATGCCTCCAGTTTTGTGCCAAGCTGTATTTCTAACAGCTCATTGTGAGTGAGTGAGTTCAGGGACACATTTTGTAAGATTCCTCCTGTGTCCTGAGATGTAGTCCAAGTTGTCTGTCACACCAGCTGACTCAGTCAAATACTTGTATTGGTTCTTGCTCCTTCCCTGTTCCACACCCCTAATACCTCACATTTGTTCCTAGAATCACATCCCTAAGTAATGTACCTGCATGCAAGCCTTTATATCAGGCTCTGCTTTCTAGGCAACCCAGGCTAAGGCAAGAGATACAGAAAATAGAATGCGAGAAATTTCATTGTATGGGAAGTCGGGGTCCTCAACAAAAGAAGAAAGAATAACAAAAATGATATTTAAAGAGATAATGGTTGAGATATTTCCAAAATGATGCAGACATCAATACAGATCTAAGAAGTCCAAAACTGATACAAACATCAATACAGATCTAAGAAGTCCTGCAGAACCCAAGCAAGATTTAAAAAAAAAGTCAAAAAATAAAACTGCAAAACCCAAAGACAAGGAGAAATATTAAGAGCAGCCAAAGGAAAAGTGGTAGATTACCTTTAAATGACCATTCATTAGTTTGACAGCCAACTTCTCAATAGAAGCATGGGAAAACAGATACCAATGGAAATGAGATCATTGTAGTGCTGAAAAAAATAATTACCAGGCTAGAGTTATATACCTAGTCAAAATATCCTTTAAGAGTGGTCATGAAATAAAATACTTCCAAGTAGACAAAAATTGAATGAATTTCTTATCAGCAGACCTTTATTAAAAGAAATGACAAAAGTCCTTTCGGGCAGAAGGTTAATTATTCCAAATGGAAGTTTGGAAGTATAGAAGAGATATCAAAAAATGATAAATATATGGGTAAATCTAAGTTAATATTGTCTATATATAACAACAATAAGATGCATACAACTATAATAATACTGCCTTGTAGAATTAAAAGAGAGAGAAAACTAAAATGTATGATTTACAAGTTGGAAGAGAGGTTTATATGTTGTTAAAGTGCGTTCTTAAAGTCTTTGTATTCACTGGAAAGAGGGTAAGGTACCAATTAATATTGAAGGCTGCAACTTATAATCTAGGGTAACAATTAAAATAGTAAGAGTTTATAACTTCAAGCTAATGGGGAGAAGGCAAAAATTAGAATGATAAAAAATAGTCACTCTAAAGGAAAGCAAAAAAACAGAACATAGAACAAATAGGGCAAATAAAAAGTACTGAGTTAGATGGTGGATTTAAACCCAAATATATAAATAGTTACATTAAATGTAAGTAGACTAAATATATAATTTAAATGGCAAAGACTGCCAGAGTGGTTTACAAAACCAAGGTGAAGCTATATGCTGTTTAAAAGAGACACATCAAAAACATAAGGCTACAGTAAGATTAACATTAAAGGAATAATCCACTGGACACAGTGGTTTCCCCCTGTGGTCCCAGCTACTTGGGAGACTGGGGTGGGAGGATTGCTTGAGCCCAGGAGTTCGAGACCAGCTGGGCAACACAACAAGACCCTGTCTCCAAAAAAAAAAAGAAAAGAAAAGAAAAAGAAAGAAAAGAAAATTAAAGGGATGGAAAAAATATTCCATGCAAACATTAACAAAAAGAAAGCTGATGTGACTATACTAGTATCAGACGAAATATAATTTACAGCCAAAAGAAAACATATTTAGAGATAAAGGGGGACGCCTCTTTTAGAGTCAATTCATCAGGAAGTTACAACAATTTTCAACAGCACCTAATACACAACAAATAGATAAATACATAAATAATTGTGCTAGATAAATATATAAATGGATAAAGTTTCAAAATGTCCAAAGCAAAAACTGACAGAACTAGAGAAAAAGAGAAATTCACAGTGGAAGTGGAGACTTTTAACAAGTCTGTCTCAGTAAGGGATGAAACACGTGAGTAAAAGTGAGCTGGGACGTGGATTTGAACAACATGATCAGCAAACTTGACCCGGTGGATACGTAAACAGTCTTCTACCCAATGATTACGGAATACTTCTTTTCCATCTCGAATGGGACCTTTCTGAAAATAGGCTGAGGTATGCGGCAGGCCTCAACAAACTTCAGAGCACTGAAGTCATAGGAGAGCCTGCTCTCTGAGCACAGTGCAAATAAGCTAAACACCAATAACAAAAACCATCAAATAACAAAAACTAAATGTTTAGAAATTTTAGAAATAGGCCGGGCACGGTGGCTCACACCTGTAATCCCAGCACTTTGGGAGGCCGAGGCGGGTGGATCACCTGAGGTCAGGAGTTTGAGACCAGCCTGGCCAACATGGTAAAACCTCATGTCTACTAAAAATACTAAAATTAGCCAGGCATGGTGGTGTGCACCTGTAGTCCCAGCTACTTGCGAGGCTGAGGCAGGAGAATAGCTTGACCTGGGGAGGTGGAGTTTGCAGTGAGCCGAGATTGTGCCACTACACTCCAAACTGGGCAACAGAGCAAGACTCCATTTCAAAAAAAAAATTAGAAATATTTTTCCAAACAATCCATGATGCAAAGAAGTCATAATGTCAAGTAGAAAAGCCAGAACTATACCCCCAAAGGGCAGGTACCTCTGCAGACCTGGCCCTGGCACAGGGTATCTGGGAGCAAGTTGGACAGCCAGTCTGTTTGCTCTGCAGAAATTTCTTTGTGGAATAGCAAAGGGGTATTGCAACGATGCCAAATAAACACAGAACAGGATCCTAGAAGCTGAAGGAGGAACCCTTGCCCAGAAGCCCTGGAGCAGCTCTGTTTGTTAATTATTTCTGTAGTAACCAAGGGAACATTGGTGAGCTCCCCAGAGTAACCACAGGTCAGCATCAAAGTAGGCAAGTAGCTGGCCAGCAGTCTTTCACAGCATCTTTGCTTTTCTTCCCGAATATGCAGTTTGAGAGAGGCAGCTTGCCCTGGGAACTCTGCTGATAGGGCATCATGCAGCACAATCCAGAATCCCTTCTTTTTTGTCACACCCTCTGTACAATATGAAGTAGGAAAGCTGTATTCGTTTGTATTCATTTGCTGCTGTAACTAAATATCATAGGCTGAGTGGCTTAAACCACAGAGATCTGTTTCTATGGAGGCTGGGAAGTATAAGATCAAGGGGCTGCCAGATGGGTGTCAGGAGCAGACCCAGACCACTGAGATTCCACTTCTATGGCACTGATTCAGTGTGTCCTGATGAAGGACCAGCCCACCCTAGCAGAGGGATGACCCAGGGACCGGACCATGCTCCTCATGCACGCTTCTCAGAGCCAGGTTTGCTCCCTCGCTCTTGCCTGTGCTCTAGCCCAGTGCCGCCCGCGGCCTCCAAGTGATGGTGGAAGTGCACCTCTCTGACCTGCTACGCATGGCCTCTGGGCACTTGCAATGCAGCTACTGCAGACTGGGAACCAAATTTCTACTCTGTTTAAGTTACAGTTAAATGGCCACATGTGGCTGATGCATCGGTGCAGTCAGCCATCCTTGGTAAGGCATGTGAGCTCACCAAGGAGCAGTCAGTGCTGTGAGTGTGAACCCTCCAGGAGAAAAGGCCCCTTCCAATTTTGTCCGTAGGATTATGTTCAGGGGGGAAAAAAAAGAGTAGCATTATTGGACCAAAAAAATCACCACAAACAGAAAATGAACAAAATAAAGCTTTATTTGAACTCCCTCCCCTACAGATCATTCAGATGCCCGGGACCATGTCCAGATTCCTCTCAGCAACATGGAAAGCTAAGCCATTTCACAAATGCACAGCCATAGCCACACTACAGCCCCCCATGCCCAGGGCACAGATCTTTGTTGCTAAGTCTGTAACAAAAGAGCACCACTCAGTATTTGTGTGCGCTGCAGCCAACACCACCTCCTGGGCATCACAGGCTCACTCACCCAAGAGGCCAGCACCGCCATGGCCTAGTGGGTGCTCAGTAGGCCAGATACTCCCCCAACACTGGCACTGCCACAAGGCCCTGAGGGGTAGACTGTGGGACAAAGAGGACACACTCTCCCTGACCTAAGGGACCCGGCTCACTGGGCCTCCTTCCCCTGCCAACCACCAGCTCCTGCATGCCTAGCTGGGAGGTAAGCACCCACTGGTGGCATGATTTCCATTATCTTGCTAATGTTGACAGCACCTAAGTCACATTAAAACAGAGAGAGACCGGATTCAGATCTCCAAGTCTCATCAGTGGACCTCAGTGGTTCTCACCGCTCCAACCACAGAGCGAAGGTCAGGCAGCATTTACCAGGACTTGGCTCTGACCAAGTTAGTGCTCGAACAAGTCACCTGAGTTTCTAATAGCTTCCCTGAAGAGCCCACCTATTTGGAGAGTGTTGCCTCTCCTATCAAGAGGCATCTGGGGGCACAAAAATCTTTCTGGATCACAGCTTGAAGAAACAGAACATGATTGGAGTAGCTTCAGAACTAAGGTGGCCACATTCACCCCATCACTTAGGAGTTAGCTCCACTATACACAACCAAGCACAGGAGAAACCGTCACCAGGAAAGGATGCCAGAGGCTTGGAAGTTCTCAAGGGAGCTGTTTGGACAGAGGTACAAACATCTCCAATTCAGACTTCCGAATACACTAACAATAATTTAAAATGTGGCCTCTGATCCTCACGTTTCCCACTAGTAGAGGCAAAAAAGGAGATTTTCATAACTATATGTTAAAAAGAACATGTTCAAGTAAATCCACACACTACATGTAAGTGTTGCATGCTGTTCTTCCACAATATAAAAGTATAAAAATACGATTTCTGCCCTTTGTATCTAGACACATCTGGAGAAAACACGGTTGCTACTAGCTAACTAGCTCTGTGTTAACTGAGCGGGTGCACTATCCCAGGGCCTCGCCTTCCTGTGCTGGCTCAAGAGGGCAGAGAAATGGAGATGGCAATGCCTTTTCTTTTCTTTTTTTTTTTTTTTTTTTGAGACGGAGTCTCGCTCTGTCGCCCAGGCTGGAGTGCAGTGATCGGATCTTAGCTCACTGCAAGCTCCGCCTCCCGGGTTCACGCCATTCTCCTGTCTCAGCCTCCTGAGTAGCTGGGACTACAGGCGCCCGCCACCTCGCCCGGCTAGTTTTTTTGTATTTTTTAGTAGAGACGGGGTTTCACCGGGTTAGCCAGGATGGTCTCGATCTCCTGACTTCGTGATCCGCCTGTCTCGGCCTCCCAGCGTGCTGGGATTACAGGCTTGAGCCACCGCGCCCGGCGGCAATGCCTTTTCATTCCAGGAGACCAAACTCAGGATGACAGAACCAGCCCTAGCATGTTGCATAGCCTCTCCATGGGTGATACTCCTGGGACCTCCAATGGATGGGAGAAAGGGCTCTCAGCCCAGCTTCACGTGAGGGCGGTGTGGGTCATGTGTGGGGTGGGGGCTGCTTCTGGGACTTAGGAAGATGCCAACCTCAGGGGTACCCTCTGGGAAGGACAAGCCAGGGCCTGGGTGCCCGCCCCTCCTAAGAGCCCCTCAAAGCGCCAGCTCACTTAGCGGCAGCCTGCTTGTCCTTGCACTTCTGGTAGGCACTCAGGATCTCCGTGATGATGCTGGGGTCCTCCAGGGTGGTAGTGTCCCCCAGCTCCTGGGTCTCACTAGTGATGATCTTCCTCAGGAGCCGCCGCATGACCTTCCCAGACCTGGTTTTTGGAAGACGTTTCACCACCTGGCAAGGAACAGGCACGGTATTAGAGCATGGATGATGCCCAGCCTCCATGCTAGTATGGACTGCATTGAGACGAGAAGGGCTCTGCTCAGGGGGGATGCCCTCCCGGGGGTCCACAGTGGATGTCTAAGCCTCCACCCCCAGAGAATGGTGAGGCCCGAGGTCTTGGCTTTATCCTCCTACAATCTGGACCTAAGCTGAAACCCACCCCGATGCCCTCTGCCAGGCAGGGTCCACCCAGGCTGGGTTCACCCCATACTGCCGCCTGTCTGTCCTGCCACTGTGCCACGTGCAGGCACCCAGGTGGCAGCAGGTCCAAGCACCCACTGGGTGCCTCATCTCCATTCCCTGGCCTGGGCCTTAGCAGGTTTTGTCTTACATAAGAGGTGAGAACTACTTAAGAGAAAAATTTTGTCTTAGTGTTTGAAAAGCTCACATGGAGCATGCTCAAACAACTACAGCCCATTCACTGCAAATAGCAATACATTAAGAGCTGTTGTTTGGGATCTTTGACAGTCACTCTGTCTTTTGAAATAGTTCAGTTCACCTAGGGCAAGTCCGGGTCTCCTGAAACTCTGGTCACTTGGCCAAATGTGTCAACTCTCGTAATCCCAAGTGGAGCCTGGCCCTGCTGCCTCCAAGGGCCACCAAACCCAGAGTCACTGAGTGCAATGTTCATAAAGGAGGGAATGAAAAACCGAGGGCTGAAGAGGCAGCCCAATCCTCCCCCGATTCTGACCCCCTCGGGTGGGGATCTGCGATCTCCCTCACTGCCACCGGGAAAAGTGCTCAGGAACCACACAGGGGCTGGAGAACCCTGGTACTGTCCTCATGTCTCTAATGAAAATCCCTAAGATGCTTCACCAGCAGCCCCATTTCTGTGACTAGCCTGCACATGCCAACATACAAGAGCGGAAGCCTGCCTAGGTGACCTCCTGGACAGGTGAGCTGGCTGAGTGTGGAAACCTGCCTAGGTGGCCTCCTGGACAGGTGAGCTTACTAAGCGTGGAAGCCTAGGTGAACTCCTGGACAGGTGAGCTGGCTGAGTGTGGAAACCTGCCTAGGTGGCCTCCTGGACAGGTGAGCTTACTAAGCGTGGAAGCCTGCCTCGACAACCTCCTGGACAGATGAGCCCACTGAGCATGGAAACCTGCCTAGGTGACCTCCTGGACAAGTGAGCTGGCTGAGCTTTTGGAGCTGCTGAGCTCTTGGAGCGACATCTCCTGCCCTCTCCTCTCCCTCTATGACAACACAGCGACCCACCAGCCTCACCGCCAGCCAGGAAAACCAAACAGCTAGTATCAGTTTTGATGGTAACTGGAAAAGAGTAATATGCTCCTAAAAGATCATTGTCACTTAACAACTGTGGGAAGCACAGCAGCACAGCCCCACCTTTGTGGGAGGCCCACTCACCAGGATCTCATCAGGCACAGCATATTTGGCAATCTTGGTGGCCACCATGGACTTGAGCTCCTGCACCACCACATCTGAGTCACCTGCACTATCTTTCACCACAATGAAGGCAAAGGCAGCTGAAAATAAAGTCAAGTTTGGGGATGTATTAAATACTAGACAATGAGCCAACTCCCGAAGCAGGGTGGTATGCACAGACTGCCAGAAATCCAAAGGGCTTTTGAATTCTATGTTAGTGACATTGTAGCAGCTGGTTTCTTTAGTTGCAAACCCAAAGACGCAACTTCAGTTTCACGAAAAGTGGCAGCAATTCTAACAGCTCCACAGATGTTCCAGGTGAGTGCACATGTGTGGCTAAGAGCTTGGCATCTCAACTCTAATGCTGACTAATTGTGTGTGACCTGGGACACGGGACCTCCCCTCTCTGTGTCCTCATCTGTGAAATAACCCATAATGTGGTCTGATAGAATGAGACTTCCATGAGAAGGTGCACAGATGCACAGCAAGTGGGCACCAACAGCCTTTGGGGGCGTGTGTGCAACATGGTACCATGGGCCAGGGTGGCTGTTTCAGTTCAATTAAATCAGCAGCTCCCCGGCTGCATGAGCCACACTTCAAGTGCCAGTCAGCACCATGCACAGCCAGAGGCTGCCACCCTGGACCACACAGACATGGGGCAGCTGAGAGTTCTGCTGGGCAGCACTGGCCAGCCCACATTTTAGCATAAATACTAGGTTTCGTTTTTCAGTACCCTGGCATGTTCCAGGAAAGGTTCACACTGTGAAGAGGGATCTAATTTGATTGCTTTCCATATAAAGGGTCGCTTGTCCCAGCGCCATCCCTGACAGCCTGCCCGTCCCCACTGGCCTGTAAGGTCTGTCTCTCCCACGAAGTTTCTATATATGTGTGGCTCTCCTACTGCTCATCTGCCCCAGCACCATGCCACCTTCACCCATTCTTCCCCTGGCATGTAGCACCTAACTGGCTGTGTCGTTTCCTCAGTGATCATCTTTCTTGCTCTTTGTCTGTCTCTCTCCTCTACTCTCGACCCCTCCAGCATGCTAGCTCTATGGGGGTAGAGACCTTCTCACTCAATGCTGTGTCTGCAGCATCTAGAACCATGCCTGGAACACAGGAGGTGCTCAACACATGGCCGTTTAGTGCATGAATGGATGATTGGTTTTCTGAACAAGCTATGATCTGTAAAGACCTACAGCCTTTGCCTGAAAGGCCTTCCCATATCCATGTGGCAAACTCCTGTTCATCCCTCAAGACGCAATTCAGCCACCTCCTGCTCTGTGAAGCCTTTACCCATGAATCTAGTTTATGGCACATGCTGTGTGGGAACAGCTGTCAGTCCCCCTGCTGCCACCCCACTAGGTTGTTAGGTCTTTGAGGGAAAGAACAGTTTTTCTCATCTTGGTCGTTGATATGGGGTCAGAAGTGGGCCTGGGCTGTTGAGTTCTGAGGATGGTGCTGGAGGGAGGAAACCCTCCACATGGGTGGAGGAGCCAATTAAGAGCCAGGAAGAAGCAGGCAAGGCTCAGGACACGGGAGACAAGAGAGACAAGAGCTTGGCCAGCAGCACCAGAGGCTTGTCGGGTCTACCAGGGGCTGCCCTTTTTCAGAGATGGTGCAAAACAGAGAGAGTGGGGACAAATACACAATACTCACAGGCGGCTTTACAGCCAACCAAGAGCTGTTCGTCAGCTCTTCATAATTATAGAATCGATACTCAAATTCATTAGAAATCAGGAAAATCATCATACCCATGATACACAAATTCTCCCCACACATCTGGCAGACATTAAGCAGCCTGGCAACGCCAGACTTGCAATAGCTCCACACACGCAGAACGTGCCCTGGGCAACAGCGTCCACAGCAGACCATGCCCCACCACCACCCCAACAGACCTAAGGCTAGGCTGCCCTATGAAAGACAGTGATTGCGATGCCCAAACGTTTGTCTAAAGGTCACTTCCACTGTCCTTTCCTTGATCTTGCACTTACTTTATGGAGTTCAATCCAGGGGCTTCTGAGCCCCCAGACACAGTGGACCATGCACGGACCCCTCTCAGTGTCCCCAGGGAGTACTGGCTCAGCCACTGGACTCAGACAAAGACGGGGCTTTCCAATCCCAGGACACACCAGTGCCCTGTGGATCCCCAGCCCAGAGACGTGAAATGCAGGAGTCCCCAGAGGAGGGGCCCAGGCTCCTGTCAGAGCGAGGTACCCTCAGGGGAGCACTAAGTTATCCTAGACACACCTGAGAAACTGTCCTCATCTGCGTCCTCTCTGACCCTCCTGATCACATGTGGACGTCACCAGGCAGGGGTCCCCACCAGCTCTCTCCCAATCCCAGCCTTACCAGCACAGTCTTTTCATGGCAACTGAAAATGCTGTTTGTAAAGCACTGAAACAAATTCTCCAACTTGTAATGGGTCAATTTAAAGAAAGCATTTAAGTAAATAATGGAACAACGGCACATAGAAGTATAGGGAGGCAGGTGACATCTGGGACACACTCTGACACAGGGTGGCCTCCCAGCAGGAGAGCCAGCTGGACCCCAGGCCACTGGGCAGGGCGGGAGAAGCCAGTCTGCCCAGCAGTGCCCTGGCATGGGGTCAGTGTGTGTCCAGGTCACGCCAGGCCAGGCAGTGTGCCTGGATGGACCTGGCATTGCAACACCTGGGTGCTCCCGCCCCTTCCCAGACCCAGACACCAAGAAGCTGGCAGACTCAAAACAATGTGCGGCCTTGGTAAAGAAGACCATTCTAGTCCCTCATTCTGCATTCCCCCGGCATGGCGCTGTGCAGTGGGAACCACAGGTCAGATTTGTCCAAAGAGTCCCAGGGCAGCACACAGCCTGCACGCTCCAGAGCACACTCCAGCACACATGCGCGGTGGCTGCAGAGCTGGCTTGAGTGCAATGACCAAGCCTGTGAGGACACATGAGGCTGGACGTTGTCTCATAAACTCCCTGTAACAGGGCTGGGCGATGTCTCCACCAGATGAACCATGGATAGAGGGGGAATCCCCCCAAGCTTAGCCAAGCCCAAGCGGGTCACGGCCACTGTAGATGTGTGTCCTGGAAGGACAGCAGAACCAGGGCATTTCAGAAACCTGACCAAACACGAGTGCTGTTCAGCCTCCTCCCCTGCAGTTTCCACTTGAGAGAGAAGAACACCGAGAGCTTGGCCCACAGTATCCCCTATCACCCCACTCTCCAGAGTCTGCTCCTCGTACAGAGGTGCCCATAATGGGCGCGGGGTCAGGAATCAGGGAGGAGCTCTTCTCCAGGACACTCACCTTCTCCTTTGATGTCGTGGGGGTAGCCAATGACAGCACTTTCCGGCACTGCAGGGTGGTCAGCCTGTGTACAACAGAGAACAAAATGACAAAATGTGGCAGCCCCTGGTGCTAGAAGTGACTCGAACCAGGGACTCCCACCCCGACTTGCAGGCCCATAGGGGCATCATGGAGGTGCAGGAGTGAAGGGGGAGGCCCAGCCTGTGCTCACGATGGCGTCCTCAATCTCTGCAGTCCCCAGCCGGTGGCCACTGATGTTGATGACATCATCCATCCGCCCTGTGATCTGGTAATAGCCGCCCTCAGTTCGGTAAGCCCCGTCTCCAGTGAAGTAATAACCTGTACCACAGCAGAGAAATTCAGCACCAGGAACCCTGAGCCAGGACCCATGTCCCCACCTCACTAAGCATGAAGCTCTGCAGCCCAGCACACGGCTGCAGTCTCGCCCGTCGGCCCTCCTTGCAACTCCGATGCTTCCCTATGTTCTAGAGCATGGGCAGGCGGCTCCAAGACATCGAGACTTCGGGGAGCAGAAGGTATACAAGCAGCACTTCCAAGATGCTTCTCCAAAACACTGAGTCTTGTTTACAAGCTTGAGACTGAAAATTACTGGTTCCAACAAGACAGAGGAGATAGCATTCATATGAATTTCCAACCCAAGGACAAAAAGGGAAACTAGGAAAAAATAAAAGTAAACTGGAAGAAAACTCCCAGCCTTGGTGACAGTCTTCCAAGGTACTTCTCCACCCTCCCTCCCCAGTAGCTAACAGGATCCTACCACGGGCCTGGCTGCAGGGCAGGACTTCACACCCACACCTAAGTAGCTCCAAGAAAGTCCCCGAGCAGGGAATCATGCCCACTGTCAAGATAAGGAAAGCCAGGGAGGTACAGCAAAGGGAGAGGGAGTCGGAGTCAAACTCTGGCCTTGGGAGCGCCTGTTCCTGGCCACTGTGCTACGCTGCACTCAAATCCCATTACAAATGTTTTCTGAGAATAAGATTCCAGCAGTCAGCTGAAAAGGAATGAGAGGGTCCCTGACAGCCTGCTCACCTGGGTAGGCCTTGAAGTAGGCGTCCACAAATCGCTGGTGGTCGCCATAGATGGTCCTGGCCATGCCCGGCCAGGCCTGAGAGATGCACAGGGCCCCGGAGACGTTGCTGCCCTCCACGACACTGCCCTGTAGACCCCAGACATGCGCATGAGAGAGGGCAGGCTCTGGGTGAGAAGTGTGCCAAAAAATGACAAGCCCTGCCCTCAAGGGAGCTGTCCATAGCTCTCCCCTCTGCCCCTGAGGAGGGCCCCAAGCCGCCTGTGTGGCCGCTAGCCAGTGCATGATACCAGTGCAGTGAACGCTGTGAGGTCAGCAGCCTCCTGCCAGGTACAGACCTGGGCACACAGGAGGGAGCTGGGCTGGGCAGGCAGGGATGAGACAGGGCAAGCACATGGCCCCCATGCGGGGAAAGCCCATACGCACCTTCTCATCCATGAGGACGGGGATGATGCCAAAGAAGGGCCTCATTGCCATGCCAGGGAGGATTTCCGCCCCTTCTTCCGAGGGCCGTGGTGCGATGCAGATGCCACCCGTTTCTGCAGGTACAACAAGAAAGAAATGAAAGATCGGCCCCGGACCCAGGGATATGCGTATCCAGAGTGGGGATGGGGGGGGGGGGGGTGGAACTGTCCCTGTTGTGGGCAAGGAAATGCCCCAGGGGCACAACGATCTTTGAGGCAAACCAGATGTGAGACTGGTGCCCTCCACTGTGGATATGAGAAGGAGCCCCAAGATGGCCTCAGCCCCAGGAGCTCTGGCGTCCCACAGCCAGGTACAGGCCCCCTCGCCATGTCAAGGCCTTGCTTGAAGTAGGAAAGGGCAGAGCCCACCCACTTGCACATGAAGATGGGGAAAAATAATTGCTTCTGGGCCAGCGCCCGTTCGACACGAACCCAGCAACGAAAACAGATGCCCTCAAATCCTACCATCACATTATTTCTCTGGCACTCGCCTCTACCAGGGAAATGCCCCAGAGACTCAGCTAGAGAATCTCTGCCCCAGGTTTTCCCAAATGGATGGGACTGTCCCATGGGAACATCTCATTTTCTGGCTTGAGGATGAGCCCTCAGATAGTCACATTCATTACATCTGTGGTGATCTCTCTCCCCAAGCATCCTAATAAGTCAGATACCCAAGAGAAGGGGGGACACACATCCAAACAAAATGTCACAGGAAAAATTCATTTTCCCACTAAAATTTAAATTTAGACTCACGCTTCCTTAGAAGATAGGGCCTATCTCATCAGATGTTCCCCTGTTCAGAAAGGGGCACTTGGAAGGGACACGGCCCTTGAGCTCCTGCTGCACACCAGGCCTTGGGCAGCAAGCTGGGCTGTGTCACCTCAGTTCACCCTCACCCGGGCCTGTGGGGGGCACCCCCACCTCACAAAGAAGGAAACAGAGGCTCAGAGAAGTCGTGACATGAGGTCCCACAGCTGGGAAACAGCAGCCAGGCGACCTCTGAGTTCCCTCACTCTAGGCCCCAGGGTTTCCGCAGTCTCGGGCGTTGACGCGTCTTCTATCGCACCTGCTGTTGAGAGCTCAGACCCCAGTCCCAGCCTCACACCCGACCCTGCAGACCCAGCACTTAGACTGGAACCTGTTCCCCAGGCCGCCTCACCTGTCTGCCACCAGGTGTCCACCAGCGTGCACCTGCTGTCCCCCACCACCCTGTGAAGCCACTCCCAGGCCTCACAGTTGATGGGCTCTCCCACTGAAACCATACAGGAAAGAAAAAGACGTTAACAGGCTGCAAATAAACCTGAAACCAAAAGTAAGTTTCGTTTTTTTTTTTATTGTTTTTTTTTTGTTGTTGTTGTTGTTTTGTTTTGGTTTTGGTTTTTGTTTTGTTTTGTTTTGTTTTTTGAGACTGAGTCTCGCTCTGTCGCCCAGGATGGAGTGGAGTGGTGTGATCTTGGCTCACTGCAACCTCCACCTCCCAGGTTCAAGCAATTCTCCTGCCTCAGCTTCCTGAGTAGCTGGGATTACAGGTGCCTGCCACCACACCCGGCTAATTTTTTGTATTTTTAGCAGAGACGGGGGTTTCACCATGTTGGCCAGGCTGTTCTCGAACTCCTGACCTCAGGTGATCTGCCAGCCTTGGCCTCCCCGAAGTGCTGGGGTTACAGGTGTGAGCCACCATGCCCAGCCAAATGAAGAGATTTTTTAAGGAGAAAACAGCTCTGTAATTTTTTTTTTTTTTTTTTTGAAGAACATACAAGGAGACCTGAAAATGCAGTGAGACATATCATATTTATGGTCATCAAAGAAATGCACATGACTGTAACGTATTTTTATCATTAGATGGTTGAAAATCAAAAAGCCAGCAGGAATGTGGGGAAAACAGAATTTCACAGACACCAATAGGAGGGTAGTGTGGTTCAGCAATTTTGGGGAGCAATCTGGATGTTTCTCTTAACGTTTAAAACTCCATACATCCAATACAACTACTTTGAGCAACTGCTTGGGGCAGACTCTACTACGGCGGAACACCTCAAAACATGACCCCTGACGGACATCCCACAGAAATGACTGCAGATGCCACCAGAAGTGGCCATGTAAAGGGTGTCCTCAGCAGCTCTGCTCATGCCAGAAACCACACACATCCCTCAGGAGTAGGTGGCTAAATACAACATGGCACGCTCCTGCAGAGGAACACCACCCTGCAAAGAAGATGGTGAACCTCCACGACCCATGGCGGCATGGGTGAGTCTGAGGCACGATGCTGAGAAAGGGAGGGGTGTGCTGTGTGATCCCACCCAACTGAGGTTCAAGTGCAGCCACATCTGTTCGTGGTGATGCAGGCCACACTGTGGTCACAGCTCAGGTAACTCCCGTGACTGGCAGGAGCCGTAAGGGGGCCTCTGGGGACTGGGAATTTCTGTAGCACTTACACATGTAAACATCTCTCAAGTTGAACACTTAACATCTGTACCCTTTAGTATACATTCTATCTCAATAGAAAGGAAAAAGATACACATACACCCTAGCATTCTCAGTGTCTACCTTATGACATTTCCACACCAGGCCAGCACTCAGCCAGAACTCTCCAGGCTAGACGTGCTGTCACTAAAACACTGAAATATTCTCATGCTGGTGTTTGCCTCTTGCTCAGGACCACTCACAACCCACAGCCTGTCCCAGCAGCGGCCCCCATGTCAGTGCTGCATGATCAGTGCTGGCCACATGGGCGGCTCGGTGTCTTATGTGTCACACCTGCACTCAGAACATCCACAAGGGGCAGGGAAATGCCCTGCAGCACTGCTGGACACGCTGGGAGACTGCGACAGCCTGCACCCAGCCACGGGGATGTGACCACACGAGCCAGGGCAATCCCCACAGCAGGGCAGATCCATGTGGAAAAATGTAGATTCTACGATCTTAAAACAAACATGACAGCATAATAGCACAGTGTGGTGACTTTGGTGTTGAAGAAAACATCATTTAACAGAGCCGCAATCCACTACAGGAACTGTGGAGGAATTGTGGAGACCGGGCCGAAGGCGCAGGAGCAACAACACCTGGAGCAGAGGTCAAGGAAAATCTTAGCTTTTTTTTTTTTTTTTTTAGAGAGACAAGGATCTCGCTCTGTTGCCTGGACTGGAGTGCAGTGGCACAATCACGGCTCACTGCAATCTTGACCTCCAGGGCTCAAGGCTCCTCCCATCTCAGTCTCCCAAGTAGCCAGGACTACAGGCCCGTACCCCCACGCCCAGCTCCTAAGGACATCAGCTTTAAGTTCAATGCTCCAATTTCTTCCTTTCACAAGAGCTTATCCATGTATTACTTATGAAATTGAAAGTTTAGAAAAGCTTTGAGAAATACACTTCTAGGGGGAGGGTCTTGAGTAAGTGGGATTCTGACGACTCAATGGATTAAATGTCGTGAGGGCTGATCCTAGCTGCCTGGAATGGGTCTGGGCTCTGCAATTGCACTGACAAGTGTGCCAGCACAGTGCTGGCCCTGGCCAAGGTATGGAACACACTGACCCCCAGCACGGCTCCAAGGTGCTGGGAGCCTCAGGTGCAAGACATCACAGGACACCATGCTGCCTGCCAACATTGTATACCAAGAACAGCACAATGAGGTGTGTGATTAGCACCTGGCCTCCCACAGGGTTCTGCGGCTAGAACCGGTTATGCAACAGGAATAGGAATGTGCCTATTGACCAGCTAAATACACAAAACCCAGTTGAGCCTATGCTGGGGGCTGGCTTCCTTGGCTCAGAGGTGTTCCAGGTCTGTGGGGACAGAGGCTGCTGGGATACACATCCCACTCTAATGCAGCTGCCAGAGCACCCCCCTTCCTGAAATGCACTTAGTGTGGTACCCCTTGTCATTGGACCCCGTGAATCTTCCTTCAGCAGACAAATCCCATGAGTGTATCTGGAAAACCAAATCTTGGCCTTCAGCCCTGTCCCCACCTAATGCCTAGGGCCCACTCAGGTGGCCCTGCTGACAACACCTAGAGGATCTGGGAGAGTGTCTACGGCCCTGACCACCCCGCTGTTTGTTCCCAGTTCCCAAGCACTGTATGGCCCGGGCAGTCAGAATCACACGGGCCTCTCAAGCCCAGCTCCAGCATGCCAAGAGAGACCATCCAAACTCACCACTTGCTATGGTTTGAATGTTTGTCCCTTCCAAATCTCATGTTGAAACAGTATTAAGAGGTGGAACCTTTATGAGGTGATTATGCCAAGAGGCTTCCACCCTTATGAGTGGGATTGGTGCCATTATAAAAGGGTGAGTTCAACTTCCTCTTGCTCTCTCTCACCCTCTCTTTGCGCTTCCACCATGGGACAATGCAGCAAGAAGGCCCTCACCAGATGCCAGCACCTTGATGTGGCCTTCCCAGCCTCCAGAAACGTGAACCAATAAATCTCTGTTCCTTATAAATCATCCAGTTTCAGGGTATTCTACTACAGCAGCACAAAGCACACCAAGATACACCATCTGGAAAGGAGCCCCATGCTCTTTCTGAGAGGTGGAGGGACAGTATGGCAAGGGAAGCAGAGTGAGCCAGGAGCCTAGGACCTGCTGAGGGTACAGGGTGGGTGCCTAGAGCCCATCAATCAGGTGGGGGGCAGAGTGAGTTTTACTGACTGTAGAACCAGGTACTGGGTTCAGCACAGGGTACCCTACTTGCTGAGTGACCTCGGGCAGGTTCGCTGACCTCTCTGTGCCTCCTCTTCCTCCTCTGTAATGTGAAGCAACATCTGCTCTTTGCTCAAAGGATGTGAAGATAAAGGCATTTAATATATATTTGCTCTTATTAATAGTATTCAAACTCCTCCTGCTTTTTAATCTAGAAAGCTCTTTGAGAAAAGAAGGTTTTTACTGTTAAGGGGAAAATAAGGGAAAAGAGGAGGAGGAGTCATTGGATGCCTGCTATTCCTCAGGAGCTCTCCCCTTTAATCATCTCCATGCTAAACATTACACTAAGGCTCACATCTGACCCTCTGTGGCATCCTCGCCACCCTGCAGGTAGGTCTCATCCCCATCTCACATTTGGGAATAAGTGGTGAGCTCTACAGGGCACAGCCCCAGCTGCAGTGCCTCTCAACCTGCGGCCCAGATGCCCGCATGGCCTCGTGGTCACCCAGCAGTAGCAGAATCACATGTTCACCACACTCCCTTTCCAAGGATGCATGTGGCAGAATGGGACACTCTTCACGGTCACTGCCCTGCATGCTTCCCCAGTGAAAAGCCACCAAGCAGGTGGCTGACCACACGTGACCACACATGTAACGGCAGACATGAAATGTGGCAGGGACAGGAGAGGGAACAGCAGTCACCGGCACCCAGTCCCTCCCAGCACCAGCCCGAAAGACAGACACCGCCGATACTGTAGAAACCATGCCACCGTCACCTTTCCAAAATGTTTCCACGTGACTTGGCAATATCCATCAACATTACCAATAGGCCTAAGCTTTGAACTGTCTGCCTGGAAACATCTACAGTAGCAGCAGGGCAAAAGCGCTGGATGGTATCCACTCCACGGACTTGGAGACAATCAAAAGGTCCAACCACGGGGCAGTGTTTAGCAAACTGTAGTTATACTATTTTTATTATTATTATTATTACTATTTAGAAGACTGAGTCTCACTCTGTCACCAGGCTGGAGCGCAGTGGTGCAATCCTAGTTCACTGCAGCCTGAAACTCCTGGGCTCAAGCAATCCTCCCACCTCAGCCTTTGCCACCACACCCAGCTAAGTTATACCACTAAATCCCATGCAGCCACTAAAGAAATGACTTGGCCCTTAACTTATTGAGTGGGTAAGTATTCCTAATGAAGATTAAGCTGCAGAAATTGGGCACAGAAACAATGGCACAGAAAATGTCTGGAATGTTTTTCCCCAGACTGGTAACTGCTGCCAGCTCTGGGGAGGGGCTCATAGGTGGGAACAGGTGCTTTCTACCAGATCCAGTCTGGCGTTGCGTGAATTCACACATACAAAGCCGGGCAGCTTCATGACTGAAGTCCTGCTGAAGCCAGTATTGGCTCTGAGGGTCTACGGCAAGCGCACCCTCTCCTGCTGCAGGGCAGGCCACTCACCTGACCCCAGGGTCCGCAGGGAGGAGCGATCGTACTTCTTCACCCAAGCATCACCGTGTTTCAGCAACAGCCGGACAGCCGTTGGAGCGCCATAGAACTGATTGATCTTCAACCTCTCTACTGTCTCCCAGTAGCGACCTATAGAAAGGCCGAAATTCACTGTCAGCAGGAGAGCTGACATGATCTACTTTAAACTTAGAGATCAGCCAAGACTTCCTGAGTGCTGGGCATGTGCAGACGTGCATATGTCCATATAAAAAGGATCCCTCCCAACCACCCCACCAGTGAAAGATGGAAAGAAGCCCCATGGGACAAGTCCCCAATGGCCACTCTCCTCCCAGCACTCCCGAGATCCATGGGTGGCACATTCAGGAACAGTCTGTACCTGGCTTAGGGTGATGGCCTAGTTCAAGGCGATACTACGTGGATTTAATAACCCGTGGAGCATTAACACAGAGCTTTCACTCAGTCACACTTACATGGGCTCTAAAGTGGTGACTGGGGCTTCCCCTCGTGACAGCAGAGCTGCCACTGTGTGTCCCCCAGGGAGCAGGGCCATGTGCCCAGCACGCACACCCCTGATTCCTGTAAACCCACCACCCACACCATCCCCTCCACATGGGACACTGAGCTTCCAGGGGCTGAAGTGGTGGCCTGAGACAGCACCTGGGCCGTGGCCCTTAATCCCTGGTCTTGCCCCTACAACTTCTTCCTTGAGCACACCCAGACCCCAAAGGCAGAGATGGAGCACTGGGAGGTGATAACACAGTTCATGCACAGTTGTCAGCACCATGGAACGCTGTGGCAGCAGCCTTTGGGCAGAGCCACCATGGTCTGCTTACATTAAAGCAAATATTTGAAGACACTGCTGTGTGGGAGGATGATGCCCAAGGGAGCCAGACTTCACCTTGTTTTCAAAGTGATCTCAAAGTAATGGAGATGGTTCTAGGCCATGCATAACATGGTCTGAGGGATGGCCCTGAAGGTTCAGGGGACAGGGCTTGGGAAACAGAAGAGGTGGGCAGCTGGTCCTAGCCTCGAGAAAGGGCTGGATCTGGGCAGGCAGCCTAGAGGTAAGAAGAATACCAAAGTGATGGCCCGAGGCCGGCAGTTTAAGTCAGAGGGCAGGACTGCAGGAGCAGGGGCCTTGAGATGTCCTCCAGCGCCAAGTCAGACTCCCTGCTGCTGCCCGTCGGATCTTTCTGAAGACCCGGTGCCAGGCCCCCCCGGGCATCTCGACAGCAGGACCTGGAGAGCCACACCCTCACCAGAGCCCAGGCGTCCCCCTTCCATGAACCTCTCCACAAGCCTCGAGCCTCAGGCTCTCTCCCCTGACACCAGCATGGGGTCCCAAACAGGGTTCACCATCCTTACCAGCATTGGGGTAAACTGGGGTGCTCTCAAAAAGGACACTGGTGGCACCATTGCAGAGAGGCCCATACACCACGTAGCTGTGTCCTGTAATCCAGCCAATGTCAGCCACACAGCCGAAGATGTCACCTGGCCGGTGGTCGAACACAAGCTGCAGAGACAGGAAGGGAGCATCAGGAGCTTGTCCCCCCACTCCACCGTGTTCACCAGGTCACTAGGAAATGGGCATGCATATGCTGCGGTCCACAGCTGTGAGAGGCAACGGGCTCCTCAAATGGCCTCCAGCAGCAGGACAGGTGGGAACACTGCAGAGTCCGTCTAGTTGTATGTTTAACACATGGACACCTTTTTGCACTGCCTTACGCCACGATTTTTTAAACCTCTTAAGAACTACAAAAAATAAAAGTCAAAAAGGCCAAGAATGGCATCAAGCATCATCAGCTTCGAGGAGCATGAGAGGACAGACATCCAAATCCCCTTTATTCTTCCACAGCAGCTCACTGGAGCCTGATCCCATCTCAGGATCCAACTGCCCATATGCAGGAAACACAGAGAGCAGAGGGACAACAGGCACAAACCAGACCAAAGGACAGCGGAGAAAAATGGCTGGACGCGACAGTGGCCAAGTGTAAGGAAATGGGGGAGCATAGGCTTAAAAGGACTTAAAAGACGTATCAATAATATTTTAGGCCGGGCCCAGTGGCTCACACCTGTAACTCCAACACTTGGAGAGGCCAAGGCGGGCGGATCACTTGAGGTCAGGAGTTCGAGACCAGCCTGGCCAACATGGCAAAACACTGTCTCTACTAAAAATACAAAGAAAAATTTAGCAGGGTGTGGTGTCAGGTGCCTGTAATTCCAGCTACTCAGAAAGCTGAGACAGAAGAGTCACTCGAACCCAGGAAATGAAGGTTGCAGTGAGCTGAGATCACACCACTGCACGCCAACCTGCACAACAGAGGGAGACTCCGTGAAGAAAAAATACATATTTTAATGGGCAACAGTAAGCTACAGTGCCCATGGACACACATATGGGTCACAAAACTATCAAAAGAAAAACACAGGGGCAGGGGCGCAAGACGCATCAGGACATGTTGGACGGGGCTGCAGCCACATGGGCCTGGAAGGGGCGTCTGAGAAACCGGGGGCCTTCCACTTCTTGATCAAAGTGGCATTTGCCTTATAATAATTCGTTAAGCCACACATTTAATTTGGGTGGTTTTCTGTATCTGTCCTAAAGAGAGTTTTAAAAAATCTTTGGGCGAGTGGCCCTTAGTGTCCTGCTGCCATGTTACATGGTCAGATTCTCTGGGAGTTTCTAGACAGTGCAGTGGGGGCTCGAGGCAGCCAGGGCCCCGAGATGCTGTAGGGTGGAGAGACTCGAGGGGCCCTGCCCCAGATAGGCCAGGAAGAAACACTGACCTCTCGCACCTACAGGCCTCGCTCTGCAGCAGGAGGACTTCTGGCCCTGCCCCTGCCTGGAGCCCTGCCGAGGGCCCAGCACCACCCCGCACAGGCCTGTACCTTGTGGGTCAGGGCGGCATAGAGCAGGTAGCCTGCCTGGGTATGGACGATGCCCTTGGGCATTCCAGTGCTCCCTGAGGTGTACAGCATGAAGAGCATGTCCTCGCTGCCCATGCTCTCTGGGGCGCATACAGGGTCCTCCTTGGCCATTTCCTGGAAGGGACGAGAAACAAAGAGTCCACCGAGGGCACTCAGCCTCTCCGAGAGCACCACTCCCCCTCCACAGCAGGAGTCCGCACACGGGATTCAGAATTCACCTGCTCTGACCTGTCCAAGTTCAATTTCAAATGTGGAAAGGACACAAAACAAAAGGGTGGGTGCAATCATTTGTGTTACAGTAAGTGTTCCAACATCCTTGTCGTATTGGAGTTTTATCTTCCCAGACAGTACTCAAGCTCACCAAATACCACAGAGTAATCCTGGGCACCTCTAGGGAGCCCAAATTGAGAACTACAACCCAAGAAGTCTCAGAGCCAGCTAACTTGATATGACCTCTCCTCAAACTGTGCAAAGTGAGGTAACCCACCTGCTCCAGCGGGACGTCCAGATCCCCCATGTGGACCTTGTTGTCTGTCCTGTGAGCCACCAGGACACGCTGCACGGTGGGGCAGTGCTTCACAGCCTCGTCCACTATTTTCTTCAGCTCCATCACGCGCCCACCCCGGAGTCCTTGGTTGAAGGTGATAACCACCTTGCACTTGGCTAACAGAGACAACACAGACGTTTCTCATCAGTCTCCTCCCGACTTTGGCCCTCATAGCTCTGACTCACAGAGGACATCCAGGCCTAGGACTGTGAGAAACTCAGTCCAATCTTGAGTAAAAGACTCGATGGAAAAAGTGAGGGGCTGTCTGTTCTCTAGCCTTTGTGTGCCATGAAGAAGCACCAGGCCTTTGTCCAGTTCTGAGGCTAAGGGGAAGGAACCAGAGATAAATTACTTTGAAGCTCAACTCTTCCTCCTTGAGTCAGCAGCATAAAGACAATTTGCCAACCAGACTTCCACCTTTCTCTTCTGTCTGCCCAGGAGCAAATCCCAGGAAAGGGGCCATCATGCCACCTGCAGCAATCAAGGTGACAGAGAAACACCGAGAGGCAGAGACCAAGAAAGCTGGACAAACAGAGGCCAAGCCCGAAGGTGTCCCATGTGGCCAGGCCCTGTCTAGAGTGACTTGTGTGGGCCAAGAGCCTTCACTGTCCAGAGATCAGAAACTATACCCCAGTGGATGATTGGGAGCTGCCTGCCCTCCTCACCTCCAGGAGCAGGCCCTCCTGATCCCACACCTGCTCTTCAATGACCAATGGTGCTCAGCCAGGCCCAGGGGGAAGCCAAGAGGACCCTAGCTTCCATGGTTAACCTAGGGGGAGGCCCAGAGCAGGGAAGAGGGGTGCACGCACAATGGGCCTCGAGACCCCAGGAAAAGGAGGTGTCCGCCATGCTGTTCCCCAGTGCGGGATGACCCAGAGGGATCACAGCTGCAGGGGGTTACTACACAGCCCCTCAGGAAGAGCCTGGGACAAATGTCCAGCTGTGACCCTGACTGGCAGGGCCTCACCCACATCCCTCAGGCCTTTCAGTCATTTTGCACCAAAGGCCTCTTGCAGAGCTATGGGCAGAAGTGCTTGGGAACCCTCGACCAGTGACTCTCAATAGTTGGGGTACAAATCCTGCAACTCCCCACCCTTTGCATGGAGCCATCTGAGGCATGTGTGCCACATTCCTGTCCAGAGCCTCTCTGCAGATGAATCTCTGGTCACTCCCGGTGGCCTCACTCACCACTGCCCTACCACACGTCCAAGACAGACTCTGGTCTCAACGTTCCCTTTGGGAGAGTCCTACCTAAATAAATCTGAAAGCACTTTTGCGCAACATGCCCACCCTTTCTCCTCCTGAGAGCCCTGGAGATGTCATGGCCATGAAGGTTCCCTGAGAATTTTGCAGCACACACAGGACCATCCAGGGGTCAGAGAGATACTCTAGGCTGCCCTGGTGCAGCCACCCCTGCCTGGCACCAAGAGCCATGGCTACACACACTCTCTGCCCTTCAAGCTTCAGTGATAGCTCACCTGGGGAAACCAAGTCAGTTGGGTGGAGCCTATCAGAGACTTTCCAGACCTACATCCCCGAGCAGGGGTTGGTCCAGGCAAGCCCCCTATGGGCGAGGAAGGGAGATGGCCCAGCAGGAAGGAATGAACCTTTCTCAAGGGGATGGGAGACAAAGAAAGCTCATGGGGATGAGGATCTTTCATGAAACAGTGACCCCAGCCCGTGCAACATGCTGAAATCACACTACACAGCAGGCGGTTCCTTCCCTGCCTCCCAAGGCACACACCTCGCTCCTAACTCGCACCTGTCCAGGGCCTCCCTGCCCAACAGGCTCTCCATGAGAGGCCTCCAGGACGTATCCAGGAGCTTCTGAGCACCATAAGCATGTCTGGCCCACTGGTGCCCTCCATGGGTGCTGGCAGGAACCACGTGCCACCCTGGGAGGATTTGATTTTCCCTCCCTGGATTTGAGCAGGCACCAGCATCTGCGTTCATTTTCTGCTGCTTCCATAACAAATGACCACAAACTCAGTGGCTTGGAACACTCATTTTTAGCTCACAGTTCTGTTGTCTGGATAGGCTTGGCGGGGTTCTCTGCTTAGAGTCTCACAAGGCCAAAGTCAAGGACAGGGCTGGCTCCTATGTGGTGGCTCTGGGGAAATATCCACTTCCAGGCTGATTCAGTGGTTGGCAGAACTCAGTTCCACGCGACTGTGGGATTAAGATCGCCCTTTCCTCGCTTACTGTCAGCCAGGGGTCATTCTCAGCGACTACAGCCACCACCTGCCCTGGTTCATGGCCCTGTTTATCTTCAAAGCCAACAATGGCAGGTAAAGTTGCTTTGAATCTCTCTGACCTCCCCTTCTGCTTCACTTCCTCTGCCTCTACTGGGAGCAAGTTCTGTGCATTTAAGGGCTATGGGATTAGATGGAGCCCACCTGGATATCCCATTGCCTTACATCTGCAAAGTCCTTTCACCATGCAAGTGACATGGCACAGCTTCTGGGGGATTACAGTGTGGCCATCTGAGTGGGTCATTATTCTGCCCCCACAGCCTCTCTCAAAGCCATTCTCCTGACCTCTACCCTCCCCTCCAACACTCTCTACTCCTCAAGCAGCCTAAAGCAAGAGGGAAGGCAAATGAAGAGAGATGGTCCAACCCTGGAAGCCAGGCCAGGGGACTGAACTCCGGAACTGCGCCTGCTGACTGAGGTGGCTGCCCAGACATGTGATACCCTGGCAGTCAGACTCATAATATGCACCCACCTCCCAGTGACCAACTGAAGATGGCTGCACATTCTTTCACCTGCTCTTATAGAGAAGCCGGATCCAGGTCTCCTCCCCTTGAATCTGGAATGGCCACAGACTGGTTTGGCCAATCTAGTAAGACAAGAGTGATGCCAGGCCTGTCCCAGCCTGTCCTGTAGGACACTGGCAGTTGCTATTTCTTTCCTCTTGGAGCCATGTGCTGCCATGTGACAAGCCTGACTGCTGAGGCTGCAAGGCTATGAGGAAGCCCAAGTCAGCCACGTGTAGAGGCCACATGGAGAGAAAGAGAGGCCTGCCAGTCCCCAACCCTTCAAGTCAACCTGACTAATGTCCCAGATGTCATGGAGCAGAGAATAGCCGTTCCCCGTCCCCACCTGATTCCTGCTCCACAGACCCATGAAATAGAATAATAAAATTTATAGTTTTCAGTTGTTTTAAGCACTAAGTTTTGCAGTAGTTTGTGACACAGCAATAGAAAACCAAAACAGCCCCTCATTGACCCAAGAGGACACAGATACCCATCTTAATAGAATCTTGTCCCCAGGAGCCTGGCACCTGCAGAGCTGCACAAGGAGGCTGAAGGATATCAGGGCAGAGTCCTCTTCAGAGCAGAGTCCTGGCCCCTGCCCTCTCATGCTTGGTTGTTTAGTAATTCTGAGGTTCTGGGAGCACCCCAGCATCCAGCTACTAAATCCCCATATGCTGAAGTCACCAAGAGTCAACTGCTATTGCATGTTTCAAACAATCTTAACAGAAGCACTGGGTGACCATGGCCACACCAGCAAGAGAGGAAAGGGGCAGCTTAGCATAATGCTGAAAGCATGAACTACGGCAGCAGAATGTCTGTGTTCAACTCCTGGCTCTGTCACTTACTAGGTATGTGACCTTAGATAAGTTACTTAAACTCTCTGCATCTCAGTTTACTCATCTTTAGAAAGGGAACAGTAACCTCCCAACAAAGAAAAGACCAGAACCAAATGACTTCACTGGTGAAGTCTATCAAATATTTAAAGAATTAGCAACCAATCCTTCTCAAACTCTTCCAAAAAACTGAAGAGAAGGAGATACTTTCAAATTCATTTTATGAGGCCAGTATTGCCCTGATACTAAAGCCAGACAAAGATTACTACAAAAAAAGAAAGCTACAGACAAATATCTCATATAAACAATGATGCAAAACTCTTCCACAAAATGCTAGCAAACTGTACCTAGCAGCATATTAACAGAATACACCATGACCAATCAGGACTTACCCTAGGAAAGGAAGGGTGGTTCAACATGCAGCAATCAATCACTGTAATACATCACACTACTCCAATGATAGGAAAAAACACATCTCAATTGACGCAGAACAAGCTTCTGACAAAATCCAATACCCTTAGATGGTCAAAAACTTAAAATCAGGAATAGAAGGGAACTTAATTGATAAAGGGCATCTGAAAACCCACAACTAACATCATATTAATGGTAAAAGGCTGAAGCCTTCCCCCTAAGATCAGGAACAAAACAAGGATGCCCACTTTTTACCACTGCAATTGAACATTATAAAAGAAGTTGTTGCCAGAGTGATTAGGCCAAAAAAAAAAAAAAAAAAAAGAAAAGAAAAAGAAAGAAATAAAAGACATCCAAATTGGAAAAGAAAAAGTAAAACTATCTCTATTCACAGATGACATGATCTAATATGTATAAATCCTAATGAATCCACAAAAAACTATTTTTTAGAGCTAATAAATCAGTAAATTTGCAAGATACAAGATCACTATGCAAAAATTAGCTGTATCTCTATATATTAGCAATGAACAATACATAAAGGAAATTAGGAAAACAATCCCATTTATAAAAATTCATAAAAGAATAAAATACTTAGGAATAAATGTAGCCTAGGATACGCAAGACTTGGACACTGAATACTATAAAATACTGCTGAAAGAAATTTTAAAATACCTAAGTAAATGGAAAGATATTCCATGTTTGTGGATTAATATTGTCGACGTGGCGATACCCTCCAATTTTTCTACAGATTGAATGCAATTAAAATCCCAACATATTTTTTTGCAGAAGTGGAAAAGCTAATCCTAAAATTCCCATGAAAATACAAGAAACCCAGAAGAGCCAAAATGATCTTGAAAAAAGAAGAACAAAGTTGGGAGACTCACACTTCCTGGTTTCAAAACTTACAAAGCTACAGTGAAAAAAAAGTTTGGTACTGAGATAACAATAGATAGATAATCATATGGATAAATGGAATAGAATAGAGAGCCCGGAAATAATCCCTTCCACATATGGTCAAATTATTTTCAACAAGAGTACCAAGTCCACTTAACAGGGAAAAGAATAGCCTCTTCTACAAACGGCACTGGGACCAATGGATAGCCATCGGACAAAGAATGAAACTGGACCCTTACCTCACACCCTGTACAAAAATCAGCTCAAAAGTAAAGACCTAAACGTAAAAAGGTAAAACTTAAACTCTTTGAAGAAAACAGATGAACAGGGAGGCCGAGGCGGGTGGATCACGAGGTTAAGAGATTGAGACCATCCTGGCCAACATGATGAAAGCCCGTCTCTACTAAAACTACAAAAATTAGCTGGGTGCAGTGGCACGCACCTGTAATCCCAGCTACTCGGGAGGCTAACTAAGGCAGAAGAATCACTTGAACCCAGGAGGTGGAGGTTGCAGTGAGCTGAGATCATGCCACTGCACTCCAGCCTGGCGACAGAGCGAGATTCCATCTCAAGAAAAGAAAAAGAAAACATAGGAAAAAACCTTCACAGCATTGGATTTGGCTATGTTTTCTCAAATAATACAGCAAAGACACAAGCAGCAAAATAAAAAATCGATAAATTAGACTTCATTAAAATTTAGAACTTTTATACACCAAAGTTTACTACTGGGAAAGTGAAAAGACAACCCACAGAATGGGAGAATATCTGCAAATCATATATCTGATAGAGGTCTAATATTCATAATATATAGTAACTTACATACTCAAAAACAAAAAGACAAACAAGCAATTAAAATATGGGCAAACAGCTTAAGTAGACTTTTTCCAATGAAAACATACAAATGGACAACAAGTACATAAAAGATGTTCAATATTATTAGTCATTAGGGAAATGCAAATCAAAACCACAATGAACCACCACTTCATTCTCACCACGACAGCTATAATTTTTTTAAGTGAAAAACAAGATGCAGAGAAACTGGAGCCCACATATACTATTGGTGGAAATGTAAAATGGTGCATCTCCTTAGCACAACAGTTTTGCAGTTCTTTGATAAGTTAAACATGGAATTACCACATGAGTCAGCAAGCCCACTCATAGGTACATACCCCCAAAATTAAAAGCAGGTCTTCCTATACATGAACATTCATAACAGCTCTATTCACAATAGCCAAAAAATAGAAACAACCCAAATGGCCATCAATTAATGAATGGATATTACTCACCTATTAAAAAAATTAAATACATGTGCCACAACATGGATGAATGGAGAATGCCTGCTTAATGGTTGTAAAGTGTACATTTTGAGTGATGAAAAACTTTAGGTACTAGATAGTGATGATGACTGCATAACACTGTGAATGTACTTAATGTGACTGACTTATACGCTTTAAGATGGTTACAACAGTAATTTTAGGGGAGGGGAATAATAATAGTGTTATTGCATAAAATACTTATGAAGACTAAGGTAAATTAAAAGACATAACCTTTGTAGAGTGCTTAGAACAGTGCCTGGTAGACGGTTGGTATTACAGAGTTCTAGAGAGAGGAAGAAAAAGAGAAAGAGGTGGCAGCATCACCCTTGAACGTGGGGGAGGAAACCCTGAAAGGAAGTGGAAGGGCTTCCCAGACTTTTACACAGAGGGAGGTCAACAGGGGTCTGAGAACTCTACCCACTAGTTCTATTTTCTATGAGACACAAGAGTTCTCAATGGCCCCTAGAACCTGGCACCTGCCTTGCAAAACCAGCTCAGGGCACTCCCTCCAGGAGACAGCAGGGAGCAGAGATCAGACTGCATGGACATAGGGCCACCATCCCGACAACAGCACTCAGTCCTTTGACAACAGCAAAACAAGGAAGTTATTGTTCTGCACAGTGTCCAAAACACACTGACCCACATGCAGACAGAAAGACCCCCTTCACCTGACTCCAGATCCCCAAAGATGGTCCACCCCTTCGCTCCTCAGGATAGAAGACTTCCAGTTGTTGACCTGCGGGACCTTCCCTCTGTGTCTCCAGCCTCATCCCACCTCCACACTTCCTTCCTGCTGCACTACACCCGCCTCCACTGGGCCCTCATGCTGCACTCCTCCTCCACTGGGCCTGCGCCTCTGCTGTTCCCTCCACCCGG
The DNA here is from genome assembly GCF_002776525.5 of Piliocolobus tephrosceles. NCBI lineage: Eukaryota > Metazoa > Chordata > Mammalia > Primates > Cercopithecidae > Piliocolobus > Piliocolobus tephrosceles. The sequence goes on from NC_045453.1 coordinate 37,972,999, forward strand.
AACTCTCCCTTTTTCACCTGGCTAAATTCAATACACTCAGATCTCAGCCCACAGAACAAATTCTCATTCGGCCATGTGCCTGTCCCTAGTGGGATCTGTCCTTTGTCTGTGTGACATTTTATTAATGTCTGCACTCTGATGGTCTCTACACTGATGGCCAGGCCCCCAGGAACAAGGATCAGGGAACTCCAGGATTCCTCCCTCCCCACGCCCACCTTCTCACCATCATTGATCCTCCCAGCCAAGGACACCGCACTGAAGCCAGCAAAGATGACTGTGTGGATAGCTCCGATCCTGGCACAGGCCAGCATTGCTGCCACAGCCAGAGGGGACACGGGCATGTAGATGGCAACGCAGTCCCCACGGCAGACTCCATGCCTCTTCAGCGTGTTGGCCAGGCGGCACGTGGTCTCCAGCAGTTCCCTGCAGCACAGAGAAGAGAAAGCCATCAGAGATTGAGGGGGGCCAAAACGCAGAGCTGTTTGGGGTGGAGCAATACTGCAAATGTTATGTCATATACACCCAGCCCAGTGCCAGGATAACAGGCACTTGAATACTTAATGCATGGAAAGTACTTTTCCAGAAAAAGAAAAGTTTTTAACATTTGTAGATTGCTATTGGCAGAGATTCACTGCCACATTGCTAGGGTGACAAGGCTATCCTTAAGTCCACTTATGGCAGGGTTTTGTTAGGGGAACAGGAGCGTAGGGGAGCCATGGTGACACCATTTTAGAATCAATTCCATCTTAAAACTAGCAAGGCGCCGGGCGGGGTGGCTCAGGCCTGTAATCCCAGCACTTTGGGAGGCCGAGGCGGGCGGATCACAAGGTCAGGAGATCGAGATCACGGTGAAACCCCGTCTCTACTAAAAATACAAAAAATTAGCCGGGCGCGGTGGCGGGCGCCTGTAGTCCCAGCTACTCAGGAGGCTGAGGCAGGAGAATGGCGTGATCCCGGGAGGTGGAGCTTGCAGTGAGCGGAGATCGCGCCACTGCACTCCAGCCAGCGGGACAGAGCGAGACTCCGTCTCAAAAAAAAAAAAAAAAAAAAAAAAAAAAAAAAACTAGCAAGGCACATTCTTTTCCAGTCACGACCCACAGTCCTAAGATGTTTACAGTTGAGGAAGCAGCTTAATACCTGCAAAGGCAAACTCTTGCAACAACACAATGTCCAGATGCCCCAATATTGCATAACATATACTTTTAAGATGATTATAGGCATGCTTTGATGTACTTATGCACTAAAATGCCAAGGATAGCTTTCTTTCAATCAACAAAGTAATAAATGTCACTTTGTCAGCCTACCCGCAGGGAGACATAGCTTTGCTTTTACATAGATAAGACCCCTATATAAGAAATAAACAAAACAGAGGCATTCCTCCTCTTGCTGAGGAGGCCCTACTATGTAACTGAGAAGCTTTCAATAAACTATCTCTTTTCACTGAGCTCAGCCACTCGCCTTGGATTTCCTTCCTGGCAAGATCCAAGAACCTTCTCCTGGGATCTGGATGGGGACCCCTTTTTCCAGCAGCAGCTTCTCAGGGACCACAAGTGTCTGAGGCATAGATCATCATGGTTCCAAAACTTCTGAAAATGTTTGCCTCCAAAAGAAAGACTGATCTCATAAGACATTTAGTCGAGAAACGACAGGTCCCAGATTTCTGAATCAACACAGTGGAGGGGCACCAAACAACGCCCTCAGCGGAGAGGCCCCCAGGCCCAGAGAGGGTGGACCCCAGTTCTGCAAAGCCACAGTGAGTCAGGAGTGAAGGCCGCACGCAGGGCAGCCACATCTCCCTGCTGCCCCGAGACAGCACGGGCAGGTAGAGCAAGCACCCTGCTTTCTCCTCAAGCTCGGGGGCCGTGGACGAGCGGAAGGGAAAGCACTGGGCACCCGCCTGGGCCCCATGTCGTCCCCCACGTCTCCTACCTCTACAGGGTGTGCCTGCCCTTCCTCTCTGGCCACTCTGGGGCCTAGCACCAGGTTTACCTGCCAATCAGGGTGCAGCATCTCTCTGGGCAAGCTGATTGGTTCAGGGCTGACACGTGACCCAACCTGGTCCAGTCAGAGTCAACCATACTCAACTCCGGGAAAACCTGGAGCACGGGAGAGCTGCCCACTTGCCCACCATGCAGCGGGAAGTGGAGGAAATGGAAGCTATCCCAAGGTTGTCTTTCCTTTCCGGGCCTCCTCATCCCTCTGAATCTGGACCTGGCAATTGCATTAACCACTTTCCCACTCTTGCTGTACTGACTTTAATTAATTATTTGCAATAAAAAGAGCTAACACATAAGGAAGAATGAGGGGAGGCTAAGGCCCCTTCTCTCTGGGCGGGGCAGGCCACCAGCCCCCAACCCCTGCCCTCTGCAGAGGCCCAGAAAGCAGACCCTCTTCGGGCTTGCAAGGCCCCTCGCAGCGTGTTTGCATAGCTCTCCTCTGTTCAAAGGGTAGTCAAGGAAAGGGCTCCCGAGAACAGTGAAGCTCAACGAGGCCACCCGGGAAACCACAGCAGAATGAAAACGAGCTCTCCGCATCACAGGCAGGGGCCTCAAGGAGGCCTTTGTTTCTTCCCAAGGCCATCTGCAGAGGGGACCACATGAGAACCAGCCTGCAGTTCTCCCCGCAGCCAGCACGCCTGCCCAGCCAGGCTCCAGCCGCCTCTTCTGTGGGATTTCATCGTTTTTCCTTCAGGCTTTCAGAAGGAGGACAAAGGCGCCATTCAGTGGCGCCCCACCCACCCCTTGCCAAGGTTTGTGATAAAAGACAGAACACTCCCCAGGAAAACCCCCAGCACCAAGCTCTACAGAATCTAGGGCTCAGCAACACTCCTGCTACTCCGGGGAGGAGGCTGGGGTGGCCTGTGACCGGCTGAAGAGGGAGCTGTGGTCAGTAGCAGGGAAGAGTCACTCAACATCCTCGGCCGGATTCCGTTTTCATAGCTCTGAGAGCTTAAGCATCACTGCTACCAGAGATGAAGGCTTGAATGTATGCTCAACAGTAAATGGCGATGAAATTCAGTCCCTGTTCTGCAGATGGAGGGCAGCAATCTGAAGCCAAGAAAGGACACCAGACTGTCCCAACAGAAAGGCCTGGGGTAGCTTTCTGTAGTAGCTGCCTAGGCATGGGAGCTTATCTTTCTGAGCTGCCATGTGACCATTTGAGAAACAGCAAGCACCCTCCACCTTGTACAGCTGTCACAAGTATTAAAAAGAAGCAAGACCGACTTGGAACTCTGCCAAACATTCAGTAGGAATCGTCTTTCCCATCAGATGGAAACTCAGAAGTCTTTGTGTGAAATCGTTTTCTAAAATGACAAAAATCAGCTAACTCACTTCAGTGAATTCCTAAGATGTTAAAAATCCCATTCTAGGCACCTTGGGAGTGAGTGGGGTGTTTGCATTGGAGAAAGAAATTGACAGGGAAAGTGCCCTCCAGGAGCACAGCTCCGATGAGGAAATGACAGCACATGTGAAGGTGTGCAGGGCACTGAGCAGCTCAGCTTGGTGGTATAGCCACTGGGGGTGGCAGGGAAGGGCAGCAGGGAGAGCTTTCTGGGTAGATTAGCTGTTGGGAGGAGGACTGGGGCAGAAAGAAGAGTGGATTTTCCCTATGGGGCAGACGTCACCCAGTCATTGGAGCTGGACAGCTAAACGACAGCCTCCAGGGAGGGTCTAGAGACGAGGTTTCCCTGGAAGACTGAGGCCTCAACGTGGGCCCAAGAGCTGAAGCAGGGTCTGGTGAGTCCCACACTCTTGCTGCTGAGTCCAGAGGAGAGGCTTCTGATAAAGGATTTAATCCAGGGAAATCTCAGAGCTCTCTCCCTTCCTATTTTCTCTACTAAGAGAAATACCTTGGCAGAGAAGTGGAAAGGACCCTTGGACGTCAGGCGGTGTAGTCTCCTTGGGGTTCTGAAATCTGGCAGCCACATTTTGGCCCACAGCAGCCCAGCCTCTGCTTAAACATCACACTGCCAGAGCTCACCTCATGGGGCCACCTCTCTGTCACTTTGATAGGGAAACAGTCTACCAAAAATTGGACCACGATTTGCAACTCTTCAAACTCTACCCCTTAGTCCTACCTCAGACCTTTAAAGCTTCCCAGAATAAATCTAATTTCTCAATGACAGCCTTTCAAATTCCTGAATACTCCCCACCCCTCATCCTCTTGGAAGCTTTTCCTCCCCCAGGTTCTCTGGTTCAGCCCTCCATGACGGCACTCAATCTCAGTAGACACCCCCAGACTTCCAAGTGAACCCCCACATTCTCATGGTGCCTGCCCAGAGCTGAATGTGGGTACCCAGACCCTTGACCTCAATTCTATATTTAACCATGTTTTTATTTTTTGTTTTTTTTTTATTTTTCTGAGGTGGAGTTTCGCTCTTGTTGCCCAGGCTGGAGTGCAATGGCTCGATCTCAGCTCACCGCAACCTCCACCTCCCAGGTTCAAATGATTCTCCCACCTCAGCCTCCCGAGTAGTTGGGATTACAGGCACGCACCACCACACCTGGCTAATTTTGTATTTTTAATACAGATGTGGTTTCTCCATGTTGATCAGGCTGGTCTCGAACTCCCCACCTCAGGTGATCCACCCACCTCGGCCTCCCAAAGTCTGGGATTACAGGCATAAGCCACTGCGCCAGGCCGACCATAAGGATTTTTAAAATACCTGGCAGGTGGCTCAAATTCAACATGAGATCACTAACCTGCACCCTCCCAACTCCTAATACATGTAACAGATGCCCTTTAACTAGGGCTTTCTCATATTATGGCCATGGAAATGTTTTGTGTTTTTTTAAAGTAGGCTTTCCATTTATCCCAATCTAATTCTATCTCAATTTCTCCCCATCTCTCCAGATGACTTTTTTTTTTTTTTTGAGATGGAGTCTCGCTCTGTCACCCAGGCTGGAGTGCAGTGGTGCCATCTCCGCTCACTGCAACCTCCACCTCCCAGGTTCAAGGGATTCTCCTGCCTCAGCCTCCTGAGTAGCTGGGACTACAGGCATGCACCACCACACCCAGCTAATTTTTGTATTTTTAGTAGAGACGGGTTTTACCATGTTGGCCAGGCTGGTCCGGAACTCCTGACCTTAAGTGATCCACCAGCCTTGGCCTCTCAAAATGCTGGAATTACAGGCATGAGCCACCACACCCAGCCAATTTTTGAAGCCTGAATTTTTAAGTTTAAACTCTCATTTTTTTCATTAGCAATATCCTCCAGACATATATTATTGGCAAATATGGTCAGCAAACCTAGGTCTTCAAATCATCAAAAAATAAATGTTGTTCAAGTAAGTGATCCTGCCATTCCAAGTACTCAGCAACTATTTGAAAGCACGTTTTTGGATATTCATAATTTCTCAGACTTCCACAAACCGAAATGTTACTGTTTCTGTATCAGAAAGATAACACAGCCACTCAGTGACTGATGCCTTGGGTTACAGTTGCAGGAAACAGTGGCTTCCTCACTACCTGCAGGATCCTCTTTTGTAGCACCCTAGCAGGTTTCCAAAGCACGGGGATGTGCAGCTTTCTAAGTCACTAAAATGAGTTAGAGTTTTACTTTTAAGTCCAAGAAGAAATATAACACTTGTTGTTCAGGTACTGAGCAGGATATTTAAGTTTGTCTGCAATGTAGACTCTGCTGGGTCAAGCTTTTGGTGTGGATGTATGCAAATGATGTGCAGAAAAACACAAATTTGGCCTTGTGTTCCTGGTGCTCAACACTAGGAAAATGCTGACTGGCCTTGGAGAAGGAAGAAGACTTATTACCAACTCTTAACATCAACTGGGAATAACTAAGCTAAAGATAGAATCTGACTGCAAGTAATTATGACCAACATGATAACTGCCTGAGCTCAGATGATACAAATGCACCACTGCCCCCCAACCCCCGCCTCAGAATTTAAAATTAGTCCAAAACAGGAAACAGATGGAAACAGAGTTCAGAGAAAAGAGAAGACGAAATGCACTGGTATTTATTTATTCATCTGTCTTTCAATCAGAGCTAGCCTCCTCACGGTTAATATTGAAAGTATCTTTTTCTCCTAGACATTTCCTGATGAGGGCCCAGGGTAAGTAAGTCCTGTGTGTGCTGTCCTGTTTAAGAAATAAACAAATTGAGGCTGGGCATAGTGGCTCATACCTGTAATCCCAGCACTTTGGGAGGCTGAGGCAGGCAGATGACTTGAGGTCAGGAGTTCAAGACCAGTCTGGCCAGCCATAGCAAAACCCCGTATCTACTAAAAATACAGAAGTTAGCTGGGCGTGGTACTGCACGTCTGAATCCCAGCTACTTGGGAGGCTGAGGCAGGAAAATCGCTTGAACCTGGGAGGTGGAGGTTGCAGTGAGCTGATAGCCCACCACTGCACTGCAGCCTGGGTGACAGAGCTAGACTCTGTCAAGAAAAGAAAAAAAGAAAGAGAGAGAGAGGGCGGGAGAGAGAGAGAGGGAAAGAGAAAGAGAAAGAGAAAGAAACATTGAGAATGCATGATTGCTTACTGCTTACAATTATTCTGGCACTCAGTATTCATGAAATAAACACTAGCTAACAGACTTGTTTGTTGTCTATCAGGTACAAGGTCTGCTTGGGTAGAGATTTGGGTTTTGCTTACTGCCTTCTTCCCAGCATCCACCTAGCTCGTTCGTGTAAAGTACTCAATAAACATTTGTTGAGCAAATGGGCACAGCAGGTGAGCCTGAAGTGGGAAGGACCTCAGCCAAGAGCAACACCCACCCTGTAGACACCCTGTGTTGTCACCTTGCATCACGCTGGCATGAAAATGTGCTGCTGCTCTGAGAAGCAAATGGGAAGGACCCCCCTCTGAGAAACCAGCCTACAGATACTTTTCATTTTCTTCTGCCAATAAGGGAAGTAAACCCAGGTAATTGTCTTGATATGTGAAGGCCTCTGAAAGACACAAAGCATTTCCCGGGGCTCAGTCACTTCTCTCCAAGCACTGGTGCTGACGGGGGCTGGGGGAGGTCAACCTCATGGTCTAGATTCAAAACTTGAAAGGACATTCCTATGCTGTCTCTAGAATTTGATATCTTCTTCTGCATGCTGTGTCAGGAAGATAGAGGTAGTAAGAGAAGAAAGGATCAGCCTTAGGGAAGGGAAGCCTGGCGAGGCAGACCCCTTCTCACACAGGAGGAGCCGTGGAGGGCTACGCAAATCATGGACGGCCAGCTCGTGTCTCATGGACCCAGGCCTGGGGAACAGACTCCTTCCTACCCGGCAGACTCCTCTGGCCCTGACATTACTGTAGCCACTGACTCTCATTCAATGGTGGTAAGATTTGCTCACTCTGCTCTTTACTACCACTGAGAGAACAGAAGACCAGGAAGTCAGCTAGCAGGGCTCATAAACCAAGTATAAAATGTCTCACGTCATTATTTGGTGTCATGGCCATGACATTTAGCAAAGAGAAGCTGCCGTGAAAACATAAAGTGGCAGCCGCACTTGAACGTGAATGGTCCCCTGGGCCAAGGTGAGCCCAGGCACAGCGAGGGCCCCCAGGGGACATGAGCTGAGTTGCCAGTAGTGATGCCAGCTCAGCCAGTAACAAGATCACTAAAGCTATGTGTGTTCTAAATTCCTTATGGAAAATGAAAGTCTCTTCCCTGAGGATTTGCTATAGACTCTGTGGAAAGTACTGAATCTGCAAGTTGATCACTCAGGAGTCTCACAGGAGGCCAAACAATGACTGATCAGAGAACAGGGTTCCCAACACAGCACCCCACACCACTGGGGCCTGAATTGTCTAATCTGTGAAATGGCCTAATAATAGGACCCATTACCAAGGTGGTCGTGGAGACCAAATATGAAGTTGCAGACACCTTTGAAGGTGACCTGTAAACAGCGGCCATAATGACTGCAGAAAATACAACAAGACACGGGAAAAAGAGAATTGTTGAATACTGATGGACCTTTAAGAAAGGTGGGCACCTCAGGTGCTGCCTTCTCAGGAGGGCAGGTGCAAAATGCTGGTTTGCCTTACGGAAGCTACAGTCTCCGTGTCACCAACTCAGGGCACATGCGCCTCAGCTGTGTGAATGCCTTGCAGGAAGCCCTCACCTGCACAGCCCGCCTACTGCATGCCCCCAAGGCGGGTGCTGAGGGCAGGAGTAGATATGAGAAGGATGCAGAGCCTCCTACAGTTGGGGTTGCTGCCAGTCTGGGGGTTCCAGGCACTCAGCCCGAGGCCTGTGCTTCCAAAAGGCCAGAGGGAAGGCAGGTCCGCCCCACATGCTCTGCACAGCCTACCACCATCTGCCATGTCATCCTGTCACTGCTCCCCTGCTGGCTACCCAAGCTTCTCCAGCCATGTTTGCCTGCCACTGTGAGCACAGGAAACCTCCTCTCCAGGCCCATGGCCTCCTACCTCTTCAACATCCAGGGGGTGTTCCCTCCCCTGCCTCTCCTCCCACCTGCCCTCACCCCACCCCTAGTTCACAGCCCCATCCTATGGAATGAGGACAGAACAGCTATCAAGCAAGTATCCTGTACCCGGGGCTGCTCCCATGGAGCAGGCTCCCATGGAGAACCCACTTAACTCTCACAAAAGCCCATGGGCTCTGAGCTCCCATTCCCTTCTTCACTTTTCTGATGAGGAAACTGAGGCACAGAGAAGTTGAGCCACTTTCTCAAGGCTATTCAGCTGAAGGAGTCAGGGCTGGATTCAAACCCAGGCCCAGCTCCAGGGGCCTTGTTGTCAGCCAGCTCCTCAGTATTAGAACCACTCCTGTTGCAAAGGCTCCCAAACTTCAAAAGATTTGCCATCTGCGAACGCTATCATTATTCATGTAACATTTTTCTTGAGTTAGTTTACTTTTTTAATGTAAATTTATTCTAAGAGTGAACCAAAGGCTCTGAACCTCAGGCTGATTCTCTGTTCAAAAGGGAAAGTTAGCAAGAAAAGTGCCCAAAGCCCTCACACTCACGGGGGTTCAACCGAGCCTTTCTTCTTGTCACCAGAATGGAGGACAGGGCTGAGGGTGGGTGTGGAATGGCGTTTTCCTTCATCATTCAGTGTCTGGCCCCTCGCTCAGGGCCACCTTCCCAGGGCACACCTCCCCAGGCACGGTCAGGTCAAATCCCACATCCTTAGTTTTTCTTTTCTCCTCTGACCAGAGCCCAGGATGCAGTCAGCTTCTAAGAAAGCCTTGTAGGATAGAAGTACCAGGCCAGACTCCAGAGAAGCTCTGTCCTCATTCCTGTTAACGCCTGGTTTTCCCTTCGACCTCAGCACTTGGCTTTTGGCCCAAGTCTTGTGTCTGGAAAGGAAGTTCTTTTTCCAGATACAAAGCCCAGCTCATATGACTGCAGGAATCAGGTGTCAATGCCTGAAGAACTTTGGAGGCTCCTGCAGGCTGGCAGCCCAGGACAAGAGCACACTGGGGGACTCAGGTCCTGGAAGCCAGCCCTGAGAATAGCTGGTTCCCTGGCAGAACATTCACCCCTGGCTGGACAGACTTGTTTACCTCCTGGGAGAAAGCCACAGAAGTGAGTCCTTTCCCTGGTGGAATTTGGAAAGGGATGTAGGTTTTAACATTCTGTAAACATTCACTTTCCCCTGTGGTTGAAAAAAAAAACCACAGGAGATTTTGCAGGTCCCACTCCAGGTTTGCACGCCCCACATGCCCTCTGTTCCGTCTCTCTGAATGGCTCTACCAGAGCCCATTCGGCTGCCACAGACACAGCACAACACAGGGCAGCCAACTTCACACAGAACGCTGCAGAGCCTGGACGCAGGTTGGGGGTCCTTCTATTTATCAGGCCTTCCTGAGAGTCCACAGAACATTCCAGAGTAACACCTAGAGGAGAATAAGTCCTGGAGGGGAAGTTCGCAGACACAGCCACACAGGTGGAAATCCAGAGAGCACAGCCGCTTGGCATACCTGCCTCAGGCCCAGCAGCTTTCCCTGCTTCTTGGCAGCAGCCTAGAGAAGCATCAAACTCCTAAAAAGAACAGGAGGCTCCTGCTCCCCAGTGCTGTGCTGGATAACAACCAGTTTCTCAGCAAAAGCAGCCCTGGCTTACAACATTTGCCAGTGACCACTGTGCCAAATATTTCCACCACTGATTTTCAGCTCCTGGTAGGACTGACTGGACAAGGCATTGGGAAGATACGCGCACACAACTACTCTGCGGAGCCCGTTCGACACTAACCCCAGCCTGGGAGCCCGCAGCCCGAGTGCCCAAACCACCTAGCCCCACGGGCAGCCTCCTCCTCTTTCTTTGCAGCCACACCCCAGAAGCTGCCCAGATGCTCCACCCCAGGCCACCCTTAAAGTTCACTGGAACTAATTTTCCCCTTTATAAAACAATAATTGTTAATAATTTATGATTTCATTCCTTTTATTTAATGATTATTCATTTAATAAGATAAGTAATTGCTAATAAACCCTGTTAATTTGGCCAGGCGCGGTGGCTCACACCTGTAATCCCAGCACTTTGGGAGGCCAAGGTGGGCGGATCACGAGGTCAGGAGATGGAGACCATCCTGGCTAACACGGTGAAATCCCGTCTCTGTTAAAAGTACAAAAAATTAGCCGGGCGTGGTGGTGGGTGCCTGTAGTCCCAGCTACTTGGGAGGCTGAGGCAGGAGAATGGCGTGAACCCGGGAGGCGGAACTTTCAGTCAGCTGAGATCGCGCCACTGCACTCCAGCCTGGGCAACAGGGCAAGGCTCTGTCTCAAAAAAAAAAAAAAAAACAACTTAATTTGGAAGGAAGGGGAGGAGCAAAAGCATGCAGCTTTTTTTAGTCCACCCCTTGTGACCTCAAGACCACAGTCCCTCTGATCCTGGGTTTAAGATGACATGGAGGGTCTACATAAGCTCAGGGCTGGGCTTCCACAGAGGGCACTGTAGTCCTGGGCATAAGGCCAAGGGCTGAGAGCACACCCACACTCTCTCCATGGCAGCCCTTGTCCCCAGGCCACCTCACATGGCCTTGCAGCTCATCCCTGTTCAAAGGCACCACCCCAGGGATGCTGGAATCTGCAGCAGGCTGAATACCCTATTGGGAGGGGAGCCCTTCCACAAAAGTGGCCCCATTTGCACTGGGAAAACATGCCAGAAACCATACTAAACGTTAGCCTGGAAAACTGTCCCACAATTTAGTTGTGAAGTCCAAAAAACTAATGGTTTCTAATGTGAAGATAGAAGACTGTTCTTGTTGAAAACGGGCTGGCCTGCAGGGAATCCGCATGAGATGGGCCACCCTGGGTAGAATGAATACATCAGGGTGAAGACCAGAGCCTGTTAGTTACAGCAGATTTTGAACGGCTGTGGTGGCCAAAGGCCTTTGCACACTGGAGTGACTTTGAGGGTTTGGTCACCTGCATGAGGAGGAAGGACTGCCAGGCTCCATTTGAGTGGCCTGGGATCTGAGAAGGTACAGGTGGAATCCTTCTGTCCTAACAGTGGGTTGTGGAGCCCAGGTATCAGCCCAGTCAGGTTCCACAGCCCACCCGCTGGCCTAGAATTGCCTGTGGTCACCACAGCGTCTTCTCCCTCCACATCCACGACAGCCTGGCATCCTCCACCAGAGTCCCCCTTGCTCCCGAGGTTCTGCCTGTGAATCAGCATCAGACAGCTGCGCATGGGAGTGCCTGCAAGGCATGCTGCTGCTCTGCTGCTGCGCAGAGCGGCTAGAGGATGCTGGGTTTCCTTCCTGGGGCAGTCCCGCTCACTGTGAGGGTGCCGAGATACAGGTGAACCAGCAGCAATGGTGGTTTCCTGAGTCCTGGATCCAAGCTGCAGGAGTATGTTTGGAAACTCGGCAGTGCCAGTGAGGTCTCTGGAGGCCCTTCTGATTGTGCCAGAGGTCGAGGCTGAAGGTCCCCCCAGAGGCTGCTCTTCCTACCTCCCGGGGATTTGGAAGCACCCTGCCTAAACTCCCTTTCCACTTAAAAGAACGGCAGTGACTTCCCTTTTCTACAACTGAATCCTGACAGATTTCTGACAAGCCATTGCTGCGGCATTCCCAGGGATGTATTTTCAAATACAGAGTCCCATGACCTTCCCAGAAACTCAGAATGGCCCAAGCAAAGCCTGGGTACTGTCTCACTAGAAACCCTCCCCAGGGGGACTCTGAGGCACGGCCTGCCGCTGGAAATCACTGCTGTAAATTGCAGCCGGAGTGACACAGTTGTTAAAGCTGCCTGGCAATTTGCCTGGCATGTTTGGAGACCATGAGGAATTCCTGAAGACATTCATGTCTGAGAAGATCCCACACGACCACTTCTGAAGTCCCTGTCCACATGGCCTGTCTCCCTTGGTCTAGGCCACTCCCCTAAAGGCTTCATCCACACAGAAGCAGCAGGGAGAGTGGGACTGTGCTGGCCCGAACAGGGGGCAGACACATTCACCAGATCTGCAAGCGGCCCTGAAACCTCTCTCCAGGCTTCTCAGGGGAACTAGACTGGATTTGTTGATGGGAAATTGTGAAGTCCCCACCCATCCTGACCCCCTACTGTCACAATGCTCAGATGAGGTCAAGACAGCCACAGGGAGGGTCAGGAGAAAGAATGACAGGGGAGGCCCCTGTTGCAAGAGGCCAGCAGCACCGTGCCACCACCTCCTGTCCTGGCACCAGTAACTCCACAGCCTTTGATCCTACCTCCTCTAGCAGCCGACCCTCAGTCTCTGAACCCTGCACAAGGGGTCCTGGAGTCCTCTGGCATGAGCCCTCTAAACCCCAGCTGGTGACAGTGCCTGATGAGTGTCTACTGGTCCTCTGAGGCCCCAGACACCTGGAAGACACGGCCCTGGCCAGCAACAGGGCATCCTGTCTGCATGCAGCGGAGTTCGGCCTGGGCACACCAGGACGATGTTTATTTAGAGGTGTGTGGAGGGCCAGAAGCCTCAGCTGCAGAACCCAGGGGTCCCATTGAGACCTGACCTCCACTTCTGATGGGACTATAGACTCCTCAGTACATCCACCACAGTCAGAGCTGGGGGCCTTTTCAGCTGCATGAACTCCCAAGTTCCTAAAGCTCTGTGGATACCAGAGTCCCGAGCTTTAAAAATCAGGGTCCCAGGCAAACATCACTATGAACTGAGATCCTTGGTGTCAGCTCCTGCCCAAGGTCAGACCCACAGAGGCAGTGTAAGGGTGGCAAGGCCAGACTGGACACCGAGGAGATAGCAGGCGACTTGAGGAGGATGGAGGGCTGGTGCCCCGTCCATCCAAGGCCTTGTGTGCAGGCCTGTTGCCAGGAGTTAGGGGTTCCTGGGCCAGCTGGGAGGTCTAGTCCATCCTCACCCCACTGTCGTACCCCACCCGGGGCTGCACTGGGCGCCCTGCCACAGGGGCACACTCACTACTGAATGAGCTTTGGCTTCCATTCCGTGCACTGGACCCCACACCTAACCACGGTGACACCTTCACTCTGTGTCTGCCTCGCAGGGGAGGAGGCAGGGTCAAGGGCAGGAACTTGGGAATGAAGATGTAACCCCTCCATGGGGAAGGGATGGGGATGAGCTGAGCTGAGCTGCAGTTCTGGACAGGTGAGAAGGTTTCATCCACTGGCCCCTGTGCTGCCACACTGTGCTGGTGGGGACTGGACACGGGCAGGACTGAGGGACCCCACAGTGCAGCCCACAGCAAAGCTGCGAGTCACTTACCCCCTGCCTAGTGCCTGCAGAAACAGGAGGGAAAACACACAACAGGAGCCACAAAGCTGTGTCCTGGTCCTCACAGACTCATCTCCAGGCGTGACCCTCCCCCTAGGGAGGCTGTGCCCCCACCAGCCCACGCCCGTCCTCACCTTCTCGCCATCACCTGCTAGCTCCCACCCCTCCCCTCTGCCAGCTGTTCCGCCCCTTCCCAGAACTGGGCCAACCCCCACAGCCCCTGCATGGTAGCAGGGGGGTCACAGAAGCCGGGATCCAGCCTGCGTGGTAGCAGGGGGTCACAAGAGCCAGGATCCAGCTCCACCACAGGCATTTGCTTGCGTGTGGACATAAAGATAAACTCCCTCAGTGTGGGTTACTGCACTGCAGTCTGAAGATGGGGCCTTTCTAAACTACGAAGTGCCAGGATCTCAGCACCCAGGAGAACGCAAGGGAGCACAGACAGCGTGCATAGGAAGACCCCAAATATTCCAGCGGCAGCAGCTGCAGCCCGGGGCTGGAGGAAAGGTGGATGCTGCTTTAAAAACAGTCCGTCCCAAGTAACATGGGTTCCTACCAGATTCTGGCTCTAGCATGCAGATTCCAGACCAAGCGTCCCGGCCCGAGTCTCAGAGGCTGCCTGGGCTCCCTCCTCTCAGGTGGGGCAGTTAGGCGGGGACTCCACGCCTCACCTGCCCTGGGAGCCCCACAGACCACACGGAGTTTGCCTTCCACGACAGCCGCTGTGTCACACACGGGTCAGCGAGGCTGTTCCCCCACTGCCTCCCGTGAGTTAGGATCCTCCCCCAGCTGCCCTGATGTTTTCATAAGGGAGTGTGCTCACTAGGGTAATTAACTTGGGGGGTGAGCAGAAGAGCAAAGGGCAAGGGTCACCCACTAGGGACATAGGGAAGGGGCACATTTTAGCTGATGCACGTGTCCTCCCAGGCAAAGTCCCACTGGAGTACCGTCACCCCTGAAATCACCACCCACCCACTCTCAGCCCCAGCAGCCACGGGGCCACCCATGTCTTGCCCTTCTTCAAATCTGAAACCCTCTGCTGGCCTTCCTTCACCTGGCCCCGACCTGCAGCTGCAGTGGACCCTCATCTTCCAGACACCCCTCCGGTTTTCATCCCACGAGTCCCTCTCCACCCCCAGCAGCCCAGTGGAGGAGAAGTGTGGCTGCATTTTGCAAATGCGAAAACCAAGGGTGGGAGAGGTGGAGCGACAGGCTCTAGGTCCACAGCCAGGGTCAGGGTGGATACAGCACAGCCTCCTGCCTCCACCAGGTCCAAGGCTCTGGCCCCTCCCCCTGCCAGGGTCAAGGCAGGCAGGGCACAGCCTCCCGCCTCCACCAGTTCCCAGACCTTGGCCCCTCCCCCTGCCGTGTCCTCACCAGTCCCCCACTCCTGCCCTCATCACACTTTCCCTTCCTCTGCCTCTCAAAACTCAACCCTCCACAAAGCCTTCTCCAACTAAGTGTCTGTGACAGCACTTCCTGCTTCCTGCTCCCCTCAAGGGACCAGCCACTTCTGTGACCCCCCAAATGGCTGTGTTTGAAGATATCCAGGGCAGACAACAGAAACAAGCCTCTCGGAGAGGTGGCCCCAGGCTCAGTCCCCGCCCACCTCAGCTGTAGTGTGCAGCAGCTCCCTCTCCCTACGGTGAACGGACAGGCCCTGTCATGCACAGCCCTGCGGGCCTCCGTGTCAGGTGCCAAGCTGCACAGATTCGCAGTAAAGCCCCATGCCCAGCCCAGCACACCCACGGAGAAAGCCTTCCCTCAATTCCCTGGGACCCTGAGGCAGCTGGGGTTGGGGGAGGCCTGACATCCCCTCTGCTCCTCTGGTCAGGGGTTTCTCACTCTGCAGGACCCTGCCCAATAAAAAGGCCGGGAAATAACAGTCACAGAAATTACCCCCACCAGCGGGAGTTTCCACAGGGCAACAGCTCCCGGAGTGGCACACAATGACCGTGCTTCCTCGCAGACTCGGGGCTCAGTTCTGCCCCTCCGTGTTTCATGCACGCCTGCCAGGGCTGGAACACTGGGGCCGTCGAATCCCTCCTTTTACAGATGAGGACACTAAAGCCCAGAGGGATGGGTCTGAGGCCATAGGACAAGCCAGAGCTGAAACCTGGTCCTCTGGCTTAAGATGCTCTCATTTAAGTTCAAGTTCCCGCCCCCTACAGAGACCCTCAGAGAAGAGGTTCACTGATTTGGGGCCTCTGCAGGCACCCCCAGCCTGGCACCCACAGTCCGGTCTCTCCTCTGTGTGGGGGCACATCCTGCTGGCTGAGAAGATCTGGACCTGCACAGGGCCTCAGGCTGCTTCCTGCACCTGGAATCCAGCCCTAGCCTGGAAATTCCTGGCCCAGACCCCAGACTCCAGGCTCCAGGCAGGGAGAAACACACCAGCTAGGCAGCAGCCATCTCAAAGCCTCGTTCATCTACCTGGGCCACCGCTTTCCTGAAAGAGAGGAATTTGCATTTCTCCACATGGCCACCCCCCAGGGTCTCTAGAACCTGCCCATGCGAACTCCAGTGTGAAGGACAGTCTTCTAAAACAGGCACCGGCTGGGTGCGTTGGCTCTCGCCTGGAATCCCAGTACTTGGGAGGCCATGGTGGGCAGATCACTCCAACCCAGGAGTTCCAGACCCACCTGGGCAGCATAGCGAGATCCCATCTCTACAAAAAATAAAAAGCTTAGCCAGGCTTGGTAGCACACACCTGTAGTCCCAGCTACTGGGAGGCTGAAGCAGGAGAATCACTTGAGCCCAGGAGATTGAGACTACAGTGAGTTGCGACAGCATCACTACATTCCAGCCTGGGTGACATTTTTGAGCCCCTGTCTCAAAAATAAACAAATAAAAATAAAATAAAATGGGCACCTGCTGGAGAAGTGCAGGTAAACAGCCAAAAAGAGCCGCTACCCTCCCAGAGTGCTGCCTGGCCCCACAGCCTCAGGGCCACCAGGCCCACAGCCTCTGGCAGGCACTGTTCTGCTCTGGGCTTTAAGCCTGCTGCTTCACCAGGGGAGAAGGGCCGCCTCAGCTAGCTCCGGGCAGAGGAAGGCTGGAAATGGAGCTGGGACCTGGAATTGGGTGGCAGACTGCCCTGGGAGATGGGTGCAGATGTCCCAGGCTGAGCCCTTCACCTCCCAGTGGGAAGTGAGCGCTGCAATTATGAAGGAGGAAGCGGGGTAAAACCGCGGCAGGGGAGGGACTCCTCCTTCCCGAGCCCTGCAGCCAGCCAGCACGAGGCCCAACGTCGCTGCCCAGTTACAATGCTGAAAACAGCTCTGGAATCCAGTGAGTACTCAATAAATAGCAGCTACATCATCATCACGGCTATTCTTACGTGCTAGTATGTTCAAGCTGTCATCTCCCTGTGCCTACTTTACAGTCACCTCCATTGTGACAATTACCCTGGGTGTACAGATGGGAAAGTCACACCCAGGGAGATTAGGGAGCCACACAAGGTCACAGGCCAGCAGCAAGATGATACTGAACTAGAGCTGGAACATGCCTCTTTCTGCAGACCCTGCACCCCCGAGGACCTGGGGAAGCAGGGACTGCAAATCCTGCACTTGCAGGGTAAAGGCTATGGGCACCGGTCCCAGGGCTGCATCTGCCTGTGCTGACCCAGCGTCACCTGTGCCTAAGGTCACGGTGGGGGTCAGAGTTGAGAGGTTTCCTTTGCCAAGTCACCTGGGATTGTAACACACAGACTTCCTCACTGCCTGCAAGCTTCCTGCATCGCCACCGGCATCCCAATCTCTACCAGCCCCAAGGGGTTTCTTTAACGGGCCCAGGCTGCTAGTCTGTACATTGATCTTCCAGCTGAGGAGGCCTGCAACCCTCCTAGGCACCTTAAGTGCTGTGGCACGAGGCCCGTGGGCAGGAAAGCACTGTGTTCAGTGGCAGTGATGTGTCTGCTGGGAGGACAACCAGCACCAATGTCTGGGGGCTTCCCTCAGAGAAGGGAAGAAGAAAACCTCACATCAGAAACTTAACATGACCAGGACAGTAGGGAACTCACATCCCTCAAATACTAGCTGCAATTACAGGTAACACTTTTCACTCAAAC
This sequence comes from Piliocolobus tephrosceles, assembly GCF_002776525.5. Lineage (NCBI taxonomy): Eukaryota > Metazoa > Chordata > Mammalia > Primates > Cercopithecidae > Piliocolobus > Piliocolobus tephrosceles. Next base: position 37,990,708 of record NC_045453.1, read on the forward strand.
AGTAAACAGAAATGGTCACCTCGTATTAAGCCTGGCTAAAGTCTGCAAAACCATTTTGGAAGAAGTCTGTTTATTTTTATTTTTTTATTTATTTTTTGAGATGGAGTCTGGCTCTGTCACCCAGGATGGAGTGCAGTGGCACAATCTTGGCTCACTGCAACATCCACCTCCTGGGTTCAAACGGTTCTCCTGCTTCAGCCTTCCAAGTAGCTGGGACTCTACAAGCGCACATCACCACACCCAACTAATTTTGGTATTTTTAGTACAGACGGGTTTTCACCATGTTGGCCAAGTTGGTCTCAAACTCTTGACCTCAAGTGATCCGCCCACCTTACCGTCCCAAAGTGCTGGGATTACAGGCGTGAGCCACTGTGACCGGCCCCTGTTTATTTTGGGAGACAGAGTAATAAGTACTTTGCCAGGGCCATTTCGGTGCCATGGACCTGAAGTTGTCCTTAGTTTTCACAGGCTGGCTGCAGTCCTGAGAATTCTCACATGGTTTATGTTTAACCACACATCTCCACAGGGCTCCAGCCCCACTCACAGACCGAACTGCTGCTTAGCATGCACTTAGTGCACCCACGGGCAGCGTCCAGCCAAGGGTGCATCGCACACAGCCCGCCTGCCCCAGGGTTCAGGCACACCTGAGAGACTGATGGAGGGAAACTGGCCCTTCAGGGAGTGCCATGGCTGGGCCCGCCCTGCCGGACCTCCAGGTGCAGCTCCTTAGCCCCTGACCCCCAACAGAAGGATTTCATCTTTTACTGAAGAACAACTGCCGGGGCAGCAGCCTCAAGTTCCTTCTCAGAAGGGGGTTTGTTCGCAGGCAAATGGAGCTGGGCCCACCATGGCGAGGGGCGGCTGCAGCAGCTTGGGTCTTCAGAGCCCCTGCACTCCAGTGTGCAGGGGCCACCTTGGGGGCCGCTCAGTTGTCCACTGGGGCCCAAGGCTCCCGGGCAGCAGAATGCTGCTGGCCTGTGGGCCACATGGCATCTGCAACCAGGGACTAGAGATAAGAAATGCATGCTATATAGGCTGTAAGTCTGACCAGTGGGGAGATGCGTCAGCAAAGGAGCCCTGGCCGAGGCTGGTGGAGGCTATGCCTGAGGGCTCCTGGGGGCTTAGGGGAGGAACAAGCAGGACAGGGCCCACTGGGAGCCGCAGCAGATCCACTAGCATCACTTGTCTGCATCCAATAGTTGGCGTGAGTGCAGTTTTAGCAGGTTTGTGATAAAATTGGAGTTCAAGAAACAAACAGGAAACTACAAGTGCCCCTTCGCCCCCAGGTCACCCGAGTGGCAGGGCAGTGACTACTGCTCTCAGGCTGCCCAGTGTGGACCTGCCTGTCGGAATGCTCCTCCTCCACGTTCCCTCGCTCCCGTGTCCCAGCCACGTGCACCTTCCTTCTACTTCTGGGACCCCTGGACCAGGTCTGCCCCTGTCTCCTCGGGACTGCTCCTCTTGGCCCAGAGGACCTCAGCTGAAACATTGCCTCCTCCAAGAGGCCTTCCAGACTATTCAGCTCACAGTGGCCACCCAGCCATGCTCCGCCATGTGCCTGGGGATTGTTTGTTACTGCAACATACCCCAGCCCATATTGACACGAAGGCACCCAGTGAAGACCTGCTAAGTAATTGGACAAGAAGACCCTGGAGCTGCCCCCAGGAGAGTATCACACTGGATGATTGTGTGTGATGGGGACTTAGGAACTCACAGTTTAGGGGCACAGTGGGCCTGAGGCATCTCTGTAAGGGTAAGGTAAGCCTCAGGCAAAGGGAGTTTGCATGGAGAACAAAGGTGCTGCACCGACACAGCAGCTCCTACAGGAAGCAGCTTGGGGAAGACCAGTGCAAACCCCCCAACGCACACAGCATCTGAAACATGCTGGGCACATAGAATCTGCTTAAGGAATCAGAGACTAAAGAGATCAGCTTAAAAACAAAATAACTCTTCTAAAGACTATTGTATTTATTGTCCCACCCTCACAAGGCACTGAGAGTAGGGCCAGGCAGGCTAGACCGGCTTTTACTATGTTTCATTCTGCTTGCGTTCACCGTTCACGTTTACTTTTCCTGGATAAGAGAGCATTTGCGAAGCCAAAATGCACTCCTTGAGACTCACACAGCCCCTCCCTGACAGCCAGACTCAGTACACAGGACCGGGCTGGGTGCCTCCCTTGCACCTTGAACATTCGAGGGCACACAGTACCTGTAGGTGATCCTCACTTCCGTTCCAGGCTCATCGCGCTCCCAGATCAACGCAACGCTCTCGGGGGACTTCCGAACATGCTGGTCCAAGCAGTTGACTGTACAAAAAGAGGGTTTGCAGATGTTATACTTGGTGCTTTTGGAGTGAGAATTCGGCCAGGGTGAGGGATTGGAGTGGAGGTCTAGTTTGCTGTGGCTCTCTCTTCGCCCACTGACAGGGACCCTGTCCTCATCAGTGATGATGTTTCTACCCCCTTGCAAGGAGAGCGGTGAACAAACATGATCTCAGAGGTATAAGGTGATGTCCTGCAAATATTCTGAAGTGGTTGCTTCACACCAGTGGACCCAACCCTGGCTGCATATTGGCATCTCCTGGGCCACCCCTAGAGACCCTACCCAGTGGGCCCTGGGCCTTCAAAGCCTCAGAGACACCATGGTTGGTTCTGATGTACAGCCAGGGCTGGGCAGTGCAGCCTGAGCTGTTGGAAAGAACACTCAGTGCAAACAGGTCATTCCTGTTTCAGGGCTTGGCTCCTGCAGTTCCCATCTGCCCAGTGCTGTTTTGCCCCCAAGGTTAAAGGTGCAAGAAGGGATGAGGATCCAAATCCCTCACGTGTTCCACCAGTACCCAGTAAACCAGCCTTGTTCCAAGAAGTGGTTCATGATGGGGAAATGTCCTCCTGGTTTTGCAGAAGGCTCAGCTCCCTCCCTCTCCATTACTCAAGCTCCCACACATGACCCTCCAGCAGAAACAGTCAGCTCTGCGGCACACCGGCACACTGTGAGACTGAGGATTAGCAGCACGGGCTCCTCCGCCAGCAGGCTGGTCACTACTCACTAGATTCCAAAGCTGAGCCCCTTCTGACAACCCTCAAGCCAGCTCTCTTCACTCACTGGCCCATCGGTGGGTCCCCGGGTATGCAGGGACACGAGCCCCATGATTGGCTTTGGGGGCAGCAGCACCTGCCCACCTGGTCTCTCAGGGTCACCCCTGTATCCTGTTTGTAAATTACACCTCAAAAAATGTAATAAATGAAGACAGATGCCAGGAAAAAATTATTACTACTAGCAACAGACACAGGAAAGTTCTTTGAACTACTATTAACAGAAAAATAAAAGAGAAGAAATGCCCCCAAAATAGAAGAAAATAAAAACAAGAAGACAAACTAAGAAGGGGCTCAGTGGCAGACCGGAATTTACACAAAGAACCCGACATCTCTGTGTGTGTTGGGGGAGTGGGCACACTAACCTCTGTTCACTGTGGTCACGCCAAGTGCAGCATTAACCCCACAATGTTTTGCTGGGTGTTGGGTAGTCTCTTAGGAGCAAAGAGAAGGAGCATACAACCCTGTGATGGTTTAGCCCAACCAGTCCTGGGTGCCAATCCTGATCAAGGCACCATGCTGAGCACTGAGGGAAATACCAGGGCAGATTCGAAACCCCTGTCATGGGTGCAGGAGACAGATGCAAACGTAAGAAACATGCAAAGTGACCAAACACACAAGGTCGGTGGTGGCAGGCTCATAACACTTGTCCAAACAGGGAAATGGAGCTGAATTTACCCTGGGGAGGCAAACCCTAGGAAGTTAAGAGCAGCCTGGGGCTGAAACAATAATTACTGCAAGAGCCTCCACGGAGACAGTGCGCTGGCACCACCAGCATCTCCCATTACGGATGGGAAAACAGAGGTCCTGAGAAGTTAACCTGCCCGCCCAAGGTCACACAGAGGCGGAGCTGGATTCAATGCAGGCAGATTGGCTCCACAGTCTGTCCCACCATCCTACCCTCCAAAGTCACCTGATAACAGTCCAGTTCTTCACCAGGCAGTGGAGAACTGCTCTATGCAACAAGTGGGAGGGAAGCAAGCTTTGCCAGTTGTGGGGGAAGAGGGGAGGAGGGAAGAATCAGGCTTGGTCTTACAGATAGGGGAGACAGAACAACTGATAAGAATAGTGAGGCCAATTCAGGCAGGCGAGAGGAACATGTAAACCGTGAAGGAGATGGAAAAACAACACAACTGCCAGCGAGAAAATTAAAACGCAGGTACAGCAGATATTAGCCAACGTGGTCCCTAGGCTGAGTCCAGCATACAGATGTGCTAAGCACCCTGACCAGGGCGTGCAGGCGTGTGTGTGCGAATCCAGTCCAATATTTACACATCAAGAGATTTCACATGAAAGCGATGGACTTCTGGCTTCTGAACAATCGGCAGGAGATCATCCCTCCATAGAGGGTCCTACACCTTGAGTGGCATCAGCGGGCACCCCCCGCTGCCTGCCTGTCACCTCCAGTGACTCTGGGCAGCTATGACAAGCCTGGGAATGCCCAGCTGAGGTTAGACATTGTCTGCACCCGCCATACCCCCCGGGAGCTGATCACAAATGCAAACCGTCAGTCCCACCCAGACCTGTTGAGTCCCAACCAGCCTCATAAGAAGCCCTAGGAGATGTGAACCCACTCTCACATCTGAAAAGCTCTGCCTGACACACTTGCTCCACTCCAAATTTGACCCTGGAGCCCCCCAGAAGAGTGGCCTGCCCAGGCGTAGATGAGAAAGTGCCTCTGAACGGCACAGTGACCTGCCCAAGGCCCCAGCCAGGACTAAGCAGGAAGGGCTGGAACCACGCTGGACGTTTTGCCTTGGCATTCATCTCATTGCTTCACCTGCTCCCACAGCAGCCAAGGCACCAAGACACTTCTCTCAGAGAGAGTGACTGCCCGACTTCAAACAGGCCCTCACAGCCTCCCAGCCCAGCATGACATCCTGCACCATTTTATACCAAGCAGGAAGGCAGAGCTGAGGAAGGTGGAGAGGGGCAGGCCAGCCCCAGGATGGACAGCACCCAGGTGCGGCTGGGTGGCCCGTGAGATAAGCCACGTGTCCCTATCTTTCTAGGACTGACAGGTGGCCTGAGTCCAGCAGATCAGAACGGCGCCCCAAACACAGTGTCCCCCAGGTGCCTCACCACATGCAGAAGGTGCTCAAAAAGTGGCCACCAAGGCCCCAATGACCTGCCTCTCCCTGCTGGCCAGGCCACATCTGGTGAGCTCCCCTGCCCTGGGGCCTTTGCTGTGGCTTCTCCCTGCCTGGGGCACTGTGCCCTCCTCACACCCACACTGCAGGTCTCAGCCCGACACGCTCACTCTCCTGAGCACCTCACTGTCCAGGACCCTGTGCACCCCCCAACTCTTCCAGATGCTCGCTGCCTGCTGCGCTCCCTAGGGCGCCGGCCGAGTGTCCTGCTCAGGTCTAGGTTTAGGTAGCCTAGTCCAGAGCACAGAGCCGAGAAACAGACCACTTGCGTCCTCGAGCCAAAGGGTCATATTGGGGTGTAACTGGGGACAGGTGGTCCCCTCACACCCAAGGGAGGGAGCAGATCTCTCCTTGACTTTGTGGCTTCATCCCTCAAGTAGAAGACGCTCTCTTTTTGGGCCCAAATCGGCACTTCTCAACCTTGAGTGGCATCAGAAATCCCCAGAGGGTGTGTTAGCTGCAGCTGGTGTGCCCCGCCCCCGCTCTGCACATCTGCATGTCTAACAAGATCCTAGTCATGCAACCGCTGCTGGTCCTGGGACCCCACTGACGATGTGTGCACGTGGACCTACATGCACGTCCACTTTCTATACAGATGCCAGATTTCCAGTGGTTTTCTTTTTCCTCTGAGACAGGGGTGATTACACACACTTGCCAGCCTCGTGAGCCACTGGCTAGCAGCCTGGAGTCATCACTAAAAACTCAGGGCCTAAAGTCCAGCCCCTGTCCAGCCACTCACTAACCACAGACAATGCATGTATCATTTAATCCAAGCCCATTTCCTAATCCTTGGAGTGGGTATAATGATTCTTGGTCCGGGTGGGACTGGAAGGATTAGGTGCCATTGGATTATTGCTGACTGTGGGTCTGATGGAGTCAAGGTGTCCCCAGGAAGACAAACAGAACAACCCTTCCCCCGTCTTTGTTCTAGCCACCATGGCTGATGCCCAGACCACACAAGCACCTGGAGAAAGCTCCATGAGGGGTGTGGGGGAACAGTGGCCCTAACACCCATGTGCACATAGCTCTTCGCACATAGTTATGGTTCCTGCTGGTGCTTCAATTGCAGGATGAAAAGGCGGAAGGGAGGGGGAGGAAGGAGGTAAGAAGGTGAGGAAGGAAGGAAAGGAGGAAGGAAGGGGGGAAGAGAGGAAGGAGGAAACGAAAATTTTAAAAAAATCTGCCCAAAGAACTGGGCAGTGGGACAAGAAAATTCCATTTCTCAGCATTTCCAAAAAGAGACGGGCAAGGACCTATGGCAATTTAAGGTATAGCTGAAACTCCACTTCCTATTTCCAGCCTTTCCCAAGTTTCTCAGCACATGATGACCTGTACTTCCCCTGTCAGTGGCCCACACCATTTCACACTGCCCCATGCTGCCCAGTGGTCCCCACTATGGGACACAATGCCACTCCCCAAGGGCAGGGACCGTGTCCCTAAGATTCCTTTATCATGGGGACCAGGGTTGGGAATTACATCACAATTCCCTGCCCAGCCCAGTGTGGACTTACTCATTTACTGACTTATGGTTCACCTCCTCATTAGAATGTGGGCTCTATGGTATTGAGCATTTTCTGGATTATTCATTGCTGTACATGAACTGGAGCCTTTATTTCCACATCTGTGCAATGGGACCACCAACTGCTTCACGTTGGTGTCACGAGGATGCGACAAGCCATGCAGAGCAGAGGGCCGTCCCTCCAGGGCGCTCCATCGCGCTCACAGACACCCAGGGCCCCGCCCAGGGCCTCACACAGCTGGAGGCAGTCAGCCAATGCCCGTGGCTGGAGCAGGGGTTTGGTATTTTGTTTAAAAAGCATTACAAGATTATTGGCATTTCCATTATAAACCTGACACACACGTAGGAATCTTCAAGTACTCTTGTTGGTTACTGAAATACATCCCTCACGCTCACACACCCTAACTGAAAGTGGAACCCAGTATACGGAAATTCCATTTGAATACGGAGTTACTATTCACAAGGGGCTTTTTCTTTTTGGAGACAGGGTCTCACTCCGTTGCCCAGGCTGGAGTGCAGTGGCGTGATCTCAGCTCACTGCAACCTCTACCTCCTGGGCTCAAGGGATCCTCTCACCTCAGCCTTCCAAGTAACTGGGACTACAGGTGTGCACCACCATGCTTGGCTAATTTTTTCTTTTTAAGAGATGGGGGTCTCACTATGTTGCGAGGCTGGTCACAAACTCCCGAGCTCAAGCGATCTGCCCACCTCAGCCTCCCAAAGTACTGGGATTCCAGGCATGAGCCCCGGCCCCTGGCCCACAAGGACTTTCTTTTAATAGCAATCTTCCCTGGCACGCTTTGAGATATTACGTCAGTCACAAAAATTGTTTTGGAAAATTTTCCCAAAGCATCTGTTATTTAAAATAAGTTGTGCCCCTGACAGCTGGGGAGGACTTGGATTCCTTGGGGGGACCCTCCTCCTAAGATTAGGGTTCCTTTTTCATGTAGAGTTACCTGAAAAACCTTTAAAAAGTTACTTGAATCACTGGAGTGACTAGGAGGAAAATGAAGCACAGGCACACAGCGTCTTCCGCCGTCAGTGTCCTGCCTTCTGAACTATTGGAGGCATGCCACAGAGAGGAAACTACAGCCAACAGAGAGGAACTACAGCAAAAGGGCCTCTATTCCTGCAATTAATCTCCAAAAAGCGTCCAAGAAATTTCCCAGTGCTCAATGCTTGGTCACAAAGAGGATTTTTACACTCTTGCTTAAGAGTACACACACTGAAAAACATCACTTATAACTGGGGGTTTAAAAAATAGAGCTTAGCTGTGTGTTTTGAAAGTAACACATGTCATTACCCTCTGGTTCTGCATTTACAACTTCCTGACATCTTGAGTTGATATGCCACAGGGCAAAAACAGCTGCAGAGCCCTACAAAGGACAGAACCAAATTTCACAGGTGGGAAAGAATCCCTTTTAGAACCTGGCTCCCCAAAGAACCTTCTGCAAGGTAGTTTTATACAACAGAAGTAAGTCACAGAAGGGCACAGACACTCTGTCTACCCTGCCCGGTGGGCCTCAGACACCATAACCTCATCTGGCTATTAGAGTTGCGGGATGGGCAGGATACTGTGGTGTTTTGAAAGCCACCTCGGCCACCTGCATGCTCTCCGAAGCCTATTCCCCACCTATCCCAGGCTGATCAGATGCAAGCTCATGTGGTCCAGTTCAAATGAAGCTCAGCTCTCTCAGCAGCACTGCTGAAGGCCAAGCACAAGGTCACAGCCTCCCCACATGCTTCATTAATAAATAACAAATGGCCAGTGATTGGGGATGTATAACGTGTTAAGAAAGTGCTGAGTGCCTTACAAGCGTTTTCTTATTTCATTCTAAGAGCCCTGGGATATGTGTGCTGATAGATACTCCAATGGATAATAAAACAGGTGCAAACAGTCAGGTCCCCTTCCCCAGGTCAGAAGATGCCTAATAGTGTCTGTGCTGGTCTCTTGGACCTCTGGTTGCCGGACATTGCTTGGGCCCAGCCACCACACTGTGACAAGCCCCAGGAGGTGCTTTCGGTCACAGGTCTGGCTGAAGTCAGCCTGCAAGTTGTCCCAAACCAGGCCCCAGACTTGGGAGTGCGAAACAGGCAGATGACTCCAACCTCAGACATTGAGGAGCAGAAGCAAGTGTTAAATAAAATGTATAGGAGGCCACTTATCTGGACTAAGCCACATCCGGCCCAATAGATCACATAAAAATGGAGTCACTCTTGCTAAAGTGCCGTGTCACCAAATGGAAACTAAGCTGTTTATCCAGCCTTCTAAGAAACAAGGAAAGTGAGAGATAGCTAAATCTCCAAACAAGCTGGCGTGATAAGGGAGCTCCTTCCACTTTCACCTTTACAGCAAAAGTAGCTTTGAAATAACCAGTCCACTTTTTGTTCTCTGTGTCCGCATTCTTCAGACCCTTCTGTCTATAAAACCATCGTCCTCTGCTCAACTCATCAAGCATTCATTCTGTTTTATGGAATTAAGTGTTTCCCAATTCTATAATCACGAAGAAAGTGAAGTAAGATCTTTAAACTAAATTTGTCGGAATTTCACCCTTGGACACAAGTCATCCCCATCTGGCCCTGTCCAAAGTCCTGACCCACAGACTCTGCGAGGAATATAAAATTGTTGTTATCTTGTACCACTAAGTTTAGGGGTGGTTTGATGTGCATCGATAGTAACTAGGACATAATTCAGTTACATACTGCCCTTGTTTTACAGATGAGGAAACATGCAAAGTGCAGTAGGGGGAAAGCAAGAAATCAACCCGAGTCCTGATTCTAAAGACACCTGGAGCCACGAAACGGTGTTGCACCATCCACAGCCCATTGTTTGCTTGCTGTTTGTTTAACAGGGCCACGGCCGGGCACTAATCCCAATTCTGTTTCAGAAGTGCCTTCATCTGCCCTGTTTTGAGGCCTACAGACCAGTGGTTCTCAAGCCCGAGTGTCCTCTAGAGCACCTGAAGGGCTCGTTATAAACACAGATGTCAGGTCCCACCCAGGGTTTCTCATTCCAGATATCCAGGATGGGCTCCAGAATTTGTGTATCTCAAAAGTTCTCAGGTAATGCTGATGCTGCTGGTTTGAGGACCATGCGTTGAGAACCACTGGTATTCTTGAAGGGGTGAGGTGAAGTTTTCTTCAAGAGTGATATTCCTTTGGAACAAGGCATCTGACTTTATCACACACAGCTGACAGATCAGGCCAAAGTGTTCTCACCTATCCCATGACTTTCTAGGAGCTCCCAGAGGAGTCATGGCCTGGCCTGGCCCTTTTTCATACTGTCCACACTATGGTTTGCAGACACCGGCAAAGGAAAGAGATATTGCTGGCCCATGAACAGGTGGGCATGCACATCCCGGGGAGAAAGTTGCTGAAAAGCTGTTTTTCAAGTTAGTTTTCTGAAGCTCAATTTCTGGCTAAGATAGCCGTAAAGGCCATATTATCAGGAGAAGTAAGTGAAGGAAAAGGAGACAGAAGAATGCTTGCTGACCACACCCTGATCCTGACCCAGCCAGGTTCAGAAGGTCCTTGCTGTTGGCCCCAGGAGGTCCGCCCCACTCTCTTATCTGAGTGGGGCTGCAACTGTGCACAGGCCAACTGTGAATGTTCCCCATGACCTTGGCCTCACAAGTCCAGAGCAGGTCACTTTCCATTTCTGCCCTTGGGCAAGCTGCTCTAGTCCCCTTCAAGGGCACATTGCACCAACTCTGCAAACCAAAGGGTTTGGTTTTTTTTTTTTTTTCCCAGTAGTTAGAGGGCACTTGCTGCTGACTCAAGGTTAAAGAAAACACTTATCTAGTAAGTGACTCATTTTAATTAAACCAGCAAAGTAATATACAATATTGGGGGGAGGTCCAAAGTTCCTTTCAATTTCTTTGAAAAATAACTACAAGACACTACCTACAACTGTATGGCTATATCTGAAGTTAAACGAAAATCGCTACTGCCTATGGGTCACCAGTAAGAGCTGGGTCTGCTGCATACCTTGCAGCACTCAGCCTAACCTCTGAGCATGACTGCCCCCATCCTCACAACGTGGACACTGAGGGCTAGCAGGGCAGAACAACAGGGATAACTGAGGGAGGAGCTGGAGAAAATGGGGCCCTGGTGACCCTGCCATAAAGACCCTCAAGTCCTTTCTTAAACACTCCCAAATCCAGCAAGCTGGTTATGGCCACCCTTCGGGCCTGTATCCCTCTGATCAACACCGTGTCTGCCAGGCCCTCCCCGCAGGCGCCACACCCAGGCCCACCCTGCCTCCAGGGCCCACCCTGCCTCCAGGGCCCACCCTGCGTGGCCAGCCCTGCCTGCAGTTCAGGGCTTCCCCCTCGCTGCCCAGTCAGCGCCTTAGGTGGGGGCGAGGGTGCGGTGTACGACCCCCAGCCCAGCGGCCTCTGCTCAGCAAGTTCCAGACCACTGACCACCCGCGGCTGCTGGGGCCGGTTTCCCGGAACCTCAGACCCCGCGGGCCCAAAGCAGGCCCTGGGTCGCTGGGGTGCAGTTCTCTGAGGCCGAGAACGAGAACCGGGAGGCCGCTGTTACTTCCTTCCCGCCCACAGGCCCCAGGCCGGCAGCGAGGAAATAACTGGTTCCAGCTGCCACGCCGGGTTTCCTCCTCCCCAGGTCGCCCGCCACAGCTCTGTTTGTTTGCGTGGGCAGGGCTTGTCCTCAGGCTGATCCCCGGGCACCGCAGCCCCCAGTGACAACCGCCACCGCTTTGTTTTTCCGTCCACCCAGGTATAGCAACGGGAAAGTCCCGACTGCAGGGCGCTCGGGTGTAGCCCGCGGCTCCCCGCCGGCTCTGGCTCAGCGGCGCTATGCACCCGGTAACGCAACTCGGGAGTCAGCAGAGCGAGGAGCCGCGCCGAGCAAGGCCAGCAGCGGGGCGTCCCAGGCGGCCGCCGGGTCCCCGCGGGCACCGGCCCGAGCTGGGCACGTGGATCTGGGGCCGGATGGGATGAGGGACTGGGCGACGTGGAGCCACTGCTTAGAGCTGGCGGGGCGGACGGAATACCGGAGGAGGGGCCCCTGCAGGGGTGCGATCCGCGCAGCCCAGGGATGGCTGCCGCAGGCGAGAGGCTCCGAGTTCCCTCTGGACGCAAGAGTTGGGGGCGTCCTGGGTCTCCCGAAGCCCACTCACCAGAGACGTTTAACTGGCCTCCCAGGAACCAGCCGATCTTGCCAGTGCTGAAGTCGCAGTCCCAGATGGTGTGGTAGGGGGTGTCCCACACTAGAGTGTCCCGCGCCAGAGGCCCCCAGAAGGCGGCCGGCTCCCGGGCTGCCTGTGCACTCAGCGCGGGGTACGAGCCGGGCTGTGAGGCTGCAGCAACTGCGGGGGCGCTGCCCGAGGGTCCCGAGGCCGCCCTGCGCGGCGCGCTCACCCGACACAGCGGCCGCGCGGGCTGCCCCGAGAGCCCTCGCAGGCTGCCCAGCAGCCTCCCGACGCCGCGGCCCAGGCTGCGCGCCGCCATCTAGCCCGACTACCTGAGTTCTCTGTGCTCCCAGAGTGGGTGCCTCACGCCCGGGGCGCCCCTTGGAGTCTCCGCGAGCCCCGCCCCTGCTCCGCCCTTCGGCCACCATCCATTCCTCCAGGGCCCCTTCCCGGAGCCCGCCCGGTCCCACCCCTTCTTCTCCTCCCCGGGAGAGGGGGAGACGCTTAGGAAGAGGGGAGCAGCGTGGGGAAAGGGTGCAGGGGAGCGCGGGGCGGAGCCCAGGCTCCCAGGCCCTGGCCCAGGCGCTGTGCTCCCGCGGGTCTGCAGTCCCACCCGGACGTTCCTCGCGTCGGCCTGTTTTGGTTTCAGTTTGCGCGCTCTCCTGCAAGCCCCGACAGCTTCTTCGAGCTGCCAGAGGCACGTGCGGCCCAGGGCGAGGGGGCCCTCTGGGATGGGAAGGAGGCGGGAGGGAGCTGGCACCAACGTTAAGGAGGCTGGTGCACCCAAGCGCACTGTTGGGTCCCAAGACGATAGGTCGGTCAGTTCCGCATCTTCAGAGGCTGAAGTAAGGTTTTCATGACTTTGTGCGCCCCTGAGAGTGAACCCCTCCCCTGGCTTCTCAGCGGCCCGCGAAGGAGGTTGGCGGGGAGCCCAGAAGCCGGGAAGCTGCGCAGGCCTGAGTCCGTGGTCTGGGGTCCCATGCTCCAGCCCCCCAGTTGCCGGCCTCCGTCCTGGCGGGGGTCACGTTCCGCTGGGGGTCGGTGGTGGGTGATATGGGGCGATGAGGACTTTCTCCAGTTGCTCCAGCATCTGTGGCCTGAGTTCAAATTCTGTGACCTTGAGCAAGTTCCTTAACTTCTCGGTGCCTCGTTTTCCTTTTGGGGAAAACGGAAGTAATGCCTCCCTGGGGGGCGGGGACGGCGGGGGTGGGGAGCTGCAGTAAGGAATACATCAGACAACGTCTGTCAAGCGTCTACCCTTGCGTGGCCCCATAGTAAGCTCAGTAGTGGGGGTGATGTTTTTGCAGCTGTGGAGCCAGGAAGGACAGAAGGAAACGTATAAAACTGGTCTCCACCGAGTTCTTAAATATTTCGACACCCAAGAAGTAAATTCATAACAAAGGGGTAAACACAGGGGAAGAGAGGTTTTGGAAAACTGGTTTCTTGAGTTCTTTCTGATGGGAAAGTTTCCTTCCCTTGAGCTGTAGGGCTTGCAGAGGGGAGGAGCCTGCCATTAGAGGAGCCTCTGCGTGGGCCAGCCACCAGCCCCTGCTGGGGAATGCTGCTGTCTGCCAGAGAAGACAGGAGTGTACCTAAGGGCTAGAGAATCAGTGACATCTACTAGCATAACACATGCCCTGCACAGTGCTCGCACTTGACCTGCATTTTCTCCTTTGTTTATTTATTTATGATACTTTTTTAGAGATAGGGTCTGTAGCCCAGGCTGGAGTGCAGTGGTTCCCATCATAGCTCACTACAGCCTGGAACTCCTGAGCTCAAGCGATCCTCCTGACTCAGCCTCCTGAGTATCTGGAGCTACAAGCGTGTGCCATGACACCCGGCTAGTCTACTTAATTTAAAACTTATCTAGTGCTGTCCACCCCCACCGACTGTCAAACTCCAGGTGGAACAAAAGAGGAAACTGAAGCCAAACAAATAAAAGGGCTTACCAAAGAGCATTCGACTGGCTAAGGGAAGAGCAAGACTAATACCCAGTGCCCCCAGTGGGGAGCTCTTTGGCCTAAGTTCCCATTTGAATAGAATATTAAAGACACCCAGTACAGGGCACGGAGAGGCAGAGGTCAGTAAGTAGTCATAATTGTAAATTGAGAAAGCTCTTAACTGTGGCAGGTGGTCACATAGATGGCTACCAACTCTTCCTTCCCATACCTGCATGTGATAGCATGCTGCTCTGTCCAGAGGAGGACCCTGGCTGGCTATATTGCTTTGACCAGTACAACCTGGTGGGAGATCCCTCCAGGTCCTGAGAGACCCTGCAGCCCCAGCTTGTCCTCCCATGGAACCCAGCTGCAAGCTGTGAGGAAGCAGGGCTGGCCTTCCAGAGGAAGGGACCAAGGGAGAGGATGAAGCTGCCTCATTCACAGCCAGGACCAAATCCCAGACAGGAACGAGGCCAGTGTGGAGGCTCCCGCTCCAGCCAAGGCAGCCTCATGAGTCACCCCAGATAACGCCCAGGATGCAAAGGAACCACCCAGTCCACTTACAGAATTGTAGAAGGAATACGTTGTTGTTTTAAGTCACTAAATTTTGGGGTGGTTTGTAACTCAGTAGTAGGTAACTGATACAACAATTGAGGCTGAAAAATGCATGGTTCTTTCACTCACTGACCTCTGCCTCTCAGTGCCCTGTACTGGGTGCCTTTCCTCTCTCTGCCCTCCAAGTGTTGAAGTGCCCAGGCGCTCAGCCCTCAAATCCCCCTTTCTCCCCTGCCCCCTAGGAAGGAGCAACCAGCTCTCTAATCTCTGGCTTTCATACTGCCACCTGCCACCTGGACCTTTCCTCCACATCTCAGTCCTGTATTCAAATGTCTCATTCACATCTGAAACATACCAAGTCCTGGGATTCTTCCCCCCAACACAGCTCTTCCGTGTCAGTGAATGGAAATGGCATTTTCCTGCTGTTTGGGCTCATACCCTTGTCATCCTAGATTCCTCCCCCTCACACTCCACATGCAGCCTGTCAGCAAATCCTGTGGCTCACCTTCAGAACACCTGCAGCACTAACCTCTTCCCCCATCACCAGCCTCTCCTGCCACCATCCCAATCACACCCATCTCTTTTTAGGATTATTCAGTAGGCTTCAAATTGCTTTCACCCTTGCCCCTGACAGCCTAACCAGCCGCAGTGCAATTCCTTTTAAACAAAAGTCAGAGGAACTTGCTCTGGAGCTTAGAGCAATCCAAGGGCTCCCCAGTCTCCTTAAAACAAAGGCCACATCATTCCCTGGCCCACAGGCCATAGCCTGACTACTCAATGTGTGGTCCATGGGCCAGCAGCATCACTTGGACACTTTGCAGAAATGCAGAATGCCAGGCTCCATCTCAGACCTGCTGCCTCAGAATCTGCATCTTAAGCCCCCAGGGGAGCCACATGTGCATTCAAGTTAGAGAAGCGCTGCCCTTCCTGATCCAGCGTCCCCTCTTCCTCTGCTCTCCCTCACTCACTGGGGCTCCAGCACATTCACCTCCTCCTGTCCTTCCCATCACCAGGCAGGCTTCCACCTCATGACCACCACACGCTGTCCCTTCTGCCTGGAATGCTCCACCCAGACGTCCACAGAGACTCCCCCTCACCTCCTTCAGGTGTCTTCAAACATCCATTCATCCAAGAACCCTTCCTTCCCTGTCACCTACATAAAGTTATACCTCTGCCTTCATTCCCTAGTCCCAACCCCTGACTTGATTTTTCTCCATGGCTCTTACTTATTAGCTCTGTGTTTATCTCCCCACTCCTCCTACCAGGAGGGAGCTCTGTGAGAGAAGAGACACCAGCTACGCTGCTTGTGACTGGGCCCGGCACCGACAGCCACCCCGTGGAGAGTGCACGGCAATGGCTCCTTCTTCCCACTACCTTCATTTCTGAAGTCTTCTACAACTGCAATGAAAAAAAGTACATAGAACTAACTCTGTTTTAAAATAAATACTACCTCATTCTTTCTGGTTGGATAAGAAGAAGTGATCATTTCAGAACCAAACATGTCAGAACCAACCAGGTGGTGCAGAACTGCACTTCTTGCTGCCTGAGTTAGCTAGAGGTGGCCTTGAGACCTTCCTTCTGAGTGTCACAGCCCAGGCCAAGGTCGTCCCCATTGCCTCCCTCCTGGCAGCCAGTCATCAGCTCTCGCAGAACAAGCACAAGGTTGAACTCCACCCCACTGCACCCACTCCTGGCCCTGCATCCCGGAAGGCACTCAGAGGTGTTGAGAGGGCAACAGGCTATCAGGGCAGCGCTGGTCACATATTCTCCCCAAGAAGCCCGTGGCCTCAACTTCAGGAGAGCTCACCTTGGAACACTGGATGCTGTCAGGCTGGGGCTGCAGACACATGAAGGGCTTGGGAAGTAGGGTCTTGGGAATCCGGGCTTCGCTTCTGTCTCGGGACTGATGTTTAGGCCAGAAATGCCAGCACAGCTGTGACTACTGACCCTACGACCCACAGCAGTGAATGCTCTTGCCCTCACTGTACATGTGTGAAAATGAGCAGGAGGACAGAAGCTCACCCGAGACCACCAGCTAGTAGGTAGCAGAGCCATAGCCTCCAGAGCATCTTAACAGCTTTAGGGGAGAGCCTACCAACACCACCTTCGCCATTTGCCTTCATAGCTCCTGCCAGGCCCCTTACTCCAGAGTCGCAGTGCTCGGGTGCTCGAGAAACAGTCTTGGCTGATAACGGATCCCCACCCATTCCCTGTGCACTCTGTGGTCTCCAAAGAGCTGGTAAAGCCCTCCCTTCCTCTTCTTTCCTCCATCTCTCCCTCTTCCTGTTCTCTTCATTTGTCTCTGTGACCCCACACACACACCTCTTTCCAATGACACTCAGAAGAAACTGAATTTCTCCCACGTGTACCACCAAGAGCTGAGGGCTGTCAGCTGGAAAAGGATGGTCCAGTTGTGGTCCCTGCAAGCAAGCAGGTCACAATTCAAATTGGGGAGGGACAGACACTCTTCAAATAGCTGAAATGCATAGTAAAACCAAAACACAGAATTTAGAAGAGCATGACAGAGCTCAGAGCAAGTACAGGACCCAAATGCTGGGAGTCTGGAATTGGCTTTGTCACCAGTACACTGAGTTCTTTCTCAACTCTGCATCGGCTACAAAGAAAGATCACCAGATTGGGGAAAAGGGCAAGCAGGTTTTATTCTCAGCCAGGCATGGAGAAGGAGAGAGCGCTTGCTCTAAAGACAGCTTCTTCCAGAGCAGTGGGAAGCTGGGGAATGTTACAGGGTTAGATGTGGAGCAGGGGCTATGTAAGCTTGTGTGGGGAGGAACTTCAGACACGCAGGTGCAGATCATGAACATGCTCTTCATACAACACGTGTGCAGAAAGTGGCAGCGATTCTCTTCTGTGAATGGGGACTTTAGCATTATAATGGTATGCCAATGATCTAAAGGTGGCAGGGGCCACTGGTTCTGGTTTGCTCTGGTTTTGTGCAGGCCTTATCTTCCTCTGGTAATTGGTGAAACGTCCTGAAGTTCCCAGGCCACCGGCAGTTCTTTTAAGCAAGCTTGCCTATAGATAAGGGGATTAGAAAAAAAATTGCATAAGAAAAAATAAGGAGCTTTCTCAGCTATATCTCCAGGGCTGCCCTGGTAGCAGCTTCACAAGGTGACAGGGCTCCCTTCCCTTCGGGCTCATGTTTCTCAATGTGCCCACGAATTCCAGGTGATCATGAGGTATGTGGAGTCTGCGTATACATCTGCTTCAGCAGGGGGCTAGAGGATCCCATATGGCTGCAACACACCATAACCTCATGCACTGTGGCACCATGCACCCAGCCCTGCAGATGTGCAGTGTGCCCCCGACCCTGCAGGGTCAACCCAACAACACACAGTGAAGCACGGGACAAGAGAGGGTGGCCACAAGCACAAAAAGGGCTGGGAAGTGAAAGCGCAATCCAGCAACTCTCCAGCATCCTTCCTGGGGCTGCGGGATGCCCGGCCAGAGAGCTATGCTCTGTGACGCTCTGAGGGCGGTGCAGGAGGCAGAACAGTTGGGCTCTGTGGTGGGGCCAGCTCCTGGTCAGCACAAGCAACATGGTAACTCAGTTCCAGCAGCACCAAATCATGGTAACTCTTAATCACTCACCCCAGCCATCCATGAGCATGCAAGGCTGGAGACATCATCCATCCACCCATAGAAAGGACTTCCCCACAAGACCCCTAGCAGCCCTCAGTGGTCAAGGAAGATACCATGAGAATCTTACACCTGGGAGAACCAGTCTCCTAACTGCCAGGTCTGCAGGGCCAAGAGGGGCATAGCAAGACCCCGTACATGCCAATGTCCCCTTCCGCGTTCCCAAGCTGCCTCTCCTGGGGGTCCCCCACTGCCATAGCTGCACTGCCTGCTCTCGCTCAAGACCAGGTGTCACTTTTAGTGCTACTTGAGAGCCGTAAGTCTCTGAGATCACAGGGACATCTTGGGGTCACTCCAAGGGCAAAGCTCTCAGAACTTTGAGCTGTGGCCACCATCCTGCCTCCCGTGTGGATCAAAAATGGCTTCCTCCATCATGGACCCCCTGAGTGTAGAGATAGCACTAGACAGGGAGCCAAGATAGGGGCCTAGATCTCCTCCTGGCTTCTATCCTCTGTTCTGCCTCCAACCTGCCATGTGGCAAGACCCCTGACATCTCTAGGCCTCAGTTTTCTCATCTGCAAAATGAACCAATGATATCCAAATTCTGAATCCTTGAGCTCTAAAATTCCAAGAGGTGTGTGAGTCCCATTAAGGACATGCCAGACTTAACAGCCAGAGTTTCTTCTCCTTTCCTAAAATCACAGCCTCTGCCAATGTGGGGCCCTCCACAGATTTACTGAAGGACCACCAGACTCTGGCTCTGGAGAACTCCTGCCCTCCTTCCTTCCGTTCAGTGTCTTCTTTGGCTCACAACGGTCCCACCCTCATCAAGGGGGAGCTGTCACTCTGGGCCAGGGACAACCGCTGTTTCTTACACTACTTTAGGGCTGGAGCAGAGACATAGCCACCCAAGCCCATGTCTGAGCGATATAGACAGGAACACCCTTTGTGATTTTCTTTTCATGTTGGTTCAACTAGAATTAACTTTATCCTGGACTTCGGTGTAAGCAGGCATTGACATTTTGGTAGATTTCCAGTAAGCTAGCTTCTGAGAATGACAGCAAGCTCTGGCTGGGAAGGTTTAGATTTTGACTTGCATAAAACTAAAAATTGAGAGGTGAAGCTAGGAAATATATCCTCAGCTAGAACTCGGCGTTTGCTTTAGTTTGAATTTGAGTGACAACTAGAGTGTGGAGCTTAGAGGAGGAGGCTTATAGTCCAGAGGACAAAAGGGATAGTCCCAAGTTCAACACTGTGCTCGGAGAAACAGACTCCCACACCCAGGCAGAGGCACAGCAGCAGCAGGGTTTCCACTGCACCAGAAAGACCAGGGGCTCCCTGCCCTCATGGCTTCGTCCTGTGGTTTCATTGTCCAGCAGAAGCCTGAACCCGTCCCCACACACACGCAGGGCCAGGGGTCCTGCTGTCTGCTGGTGGCCCACCCTGTCCCCTGAGTGATCTTGGAGCCAGATGCACTGCTTGAGCGGTCACGCAGATGTTGCCCGGGTGCTTGTTTTGCAGCGATCACCTGGTTTCTTGACCCCTCCGTGATAAGAGGCTACAAGGGGGAGGGGGAAACCAGGGAATAGCCTTTGGCTAGATGTGAGCTGTTGGCCCCTTTGCTCTGTCCTGAGAAGGCAAAGGCCACTAAAACTGTCATCGCATCTCTGCCTACGCCCTCAGGAACTTCTTGGGCTTTCCAGCCTCTCAGCTCAAACTCAAGGGTGAAGGTTTATGATGCAATTACAGCTTTGAGCAGAGATCACAGGCAGGGGAGGAATTTGTCTGCAAAGGTGCTGATCGCTAGGGCTGGACATGGCTTTCTCAGGGACCAGTTTCTGTGGGTCCCAAAGAGAGATTAAACATGGCCCCAGCCCTGAAAACACCAGCAGGGACCCAAGAGGATGTGTATCTATTGATGAGGAACTAATAGCATTAGTCAAATTTCTCACCGGGCTGAATGTTGAGAAATTGTAAAGCTGGCCAACACTGCCCCCTGGCGCTGTAACTGATGCTGCTTTCCAGCCTGTCTAAGCAATCTGTCAAGTCTTCCACAGGACAAGCCAACCAGAAGAACTCACGCATTCCTTAAGATCATACCGCCATCAAAGGAAGCCCAGGAGCATTTCCCTAATAATGAGCCCTCTCAGAATAGCCTGTGTCTCCTTAGTAAATTAATCAACACAGATTGACTATGGCCAGGGCAGTGTGATAGTCCTGAACTAGGGGAATTCCGGATGAGGACATGAGAAATCTCTTCGCCCTGGCAAAGATACATACTCCATCAAGACGGAGGACGGGGTACGGGAAGTGTATTGATGATAGATAGATAGATAGATAGATAGATAGATAGATAGATAGATAGATAGATAATAGATTCCTTTAAAGGTCTAATAAATTGGAAAAACGCAAATCCCTTGGTGGAAGAGAAATTCTGAGGAGGAGCCCCTGGCAGGTAGCAGGCAAATAGTTTGGAATTCAAGGCAGAAACTATAACTGACGGATATAGTCAGAAACACCATTTGTGGTTTTCTTTTCATATTAGTTTAACTAAAATTAACTTTATCCTGGACTTACTGTACAAGCAGGCATTGACGTTTTGGTAGATTTCCCGTCCAGTAGCTTCTGACAACGGCAGCCAGACCTGGGAAGTGGCTTGAGAGGGCAGCTGGGAGCACTGGGAAGGTGCTCTGGGGAAACCGTCAGGATTTTTGGCTGGGGACCAGGGAGAGGTAGAAGTAAAGTAAAGTAAAGCCATGCAAAAGTTTTTGTCTGGGTGGAGGAATAATATAATGCAGGCTAACTCTATATAGTGGTAGAAACATATGTTTATTTGGTATGTTTAAATTTTACGTATAATTCTTGGACAACTAAAAGGAGTATGTGATTTCCAAACCACTGGTGAAAGAAATGGAACAAAAATTGGTCAATTTTAAAGAAACAAAATAGGAAAGGGTGGAGTGGGGAAGGAACAAGCAAGGAT
>NC_045453.1:38012097-38012611 GCF_002776525.5 Piliocolobus tephrosceles
TCCCATTAAATAGAAATTGTAGCATAGAGTAAAAAAGAAAGAAAATTGAGAAAAGAGGATGCAAGACATGGGGCATGGGATAGACACCCATACACACACACCACACACACACGGACACACCACACACACACCACACACACACAGAGACACACACCACGCACACACCAAACACACACACCACACACACAGACACACCATACATACACCAGACACACGCACACACCACACATACACCACACACAGACACACCACACACATGCACACCACACACACACGGACACACCACACACAGACACCCACCACACACCACACACACGCACACACCAAATACACCACACACACGCACACACCACACACAACACACACACGTGCGCACATACAAAGACACCACACACACACCACACATGCACACACCACACACACACATACACATGCACGCACACACACTACACAACCACACACATGCACACACCACACATACTACATGCATAGACACCACACGCACACACCACAC